>NC_056735.1:1502077471-1502179971 GCF_019279795.1 Protopterus annectens
TGTGAAGTTGAACTTTAGAGATTAACCAAACACAAACAAATTGACTGCTAGGAGATTTATTTCACTACTTAACTAGTTACATAAACTAGAGAACCAAGTATTTAACTCTTGTGTCATGGCACACATCTGGCTTTACCACTGTCAGAGTGCACTTTATAGAGGATGACATCATATGTGCATGGTGAGAAGATGATGTTGAGAGGTCTGTATGAACCTGCTGTGGAGAAATGTATCAATGTAAAAGTATTTTCTGAATTACTCTTGAGTGAGGGTCGCAGGACCTGCAAGTTAACTATTGTGAAATCTGATCCCCTACCTAACTAGTTACACAAACTACAGAACAGAGTACTTAATGCTAGTGCCACAGAACTAAAAAGAACCTTGAGTAAACTCCAGATCTATGCTGATCTCATGAGTCCCTCTGGATTACTGAATTGTCTAGCAATCTTTTTTTCTTGTGCTGCTACCGTCCATTAAGTGGGTGGCATATTGTGAAGTTTTCTTGAATATGGGGGCTAAGAAAGAAAGGGAAACATACAGCCATGGGATGCAGAGATAATCACCCTTAACTGCCTCCTGTGTTTGGCAGCTTGACAACTGCTCAGGAGTGTTGAAAAGGCCCATCATAAAAAGGATGCCAAAAGCCTTGATTCTGTGGTCTACCTCAGATGCAAGGGTGATGCCCACTATAATTGCTCATCCATCTGCCTCATGAAGGTCTATTGCCAAAACCATCAGAAAGAAATCTTTAGGATTTCTGCATCTATGCATGCCATATGATACAGCTATTCTAGTGCATGGTCGTCTTGATGTGACATTGGCTGCATTTGAGATAAGGTGCACTGACATGTTCAACAGGGACTGAAAGGAGGCCATCTGCATGTTGACAATTTTCTTCTCCTCTGCAGATAAGGACCCAGAGAAGGATATAGATAGTTCCTTAGTCTAATCCCTCTGAAAACATGTTATGTAAGCTAGATAATTCAGCCCCCATGAGAACAAAGGTTGCTGAGGCATAAACTCACTTACAGAACCTGTCCAGCACCCAGGACTCCCTGTTAAGGGGATGGACCATGAAGCAGTACTCAGCAAACTCCTTCTTTTCAGCTACTGCCATCATCATGGAATCCTCCACAGGACCCTTGATTAAAAAAAGGATGGTATTTGAGGACACTAAAATTGTGTTGGGCTTCAGGGGAATGGGTTCAGCTATGTCTGGCTCCTTCTGCATCCAGGTCAACTAATTTATCAGCATGAGGGAGCACACAAAAGGTAGATGGTCCAGCATCCAAAGCCTCAAGGAATACTGATTCCTCCTGGAAAGAGACATCAGTCTGCCATCCCCTTTATGTCTGAAAGACTCAAAAATCTCAATGAAGGAAACATCCACATGGTGGATCTGTGGGACCCCCTCCCCTTCTATAGTTATATCAATAACCTCAGTGGCAATACCCACATTTGCTCTGAGTTACTGCACAATGGTACCTCCTATACTGAGACATCAGATATTGCCAACCTACTGGCCGACAGATTCAGTGCCATCTTTACTCCTCAAACCCCCCCCCCCAAAGGACCAAGCACAATACCAGAAGAATTCCAGGCACCCAGCATTACTGCAGCACAAATTAAAGTTACATTGTCCAAGGCCAAGAATACATCTTCCGTGTGACCTGATAATATCCCTGGCTGTGTTCTACATGAACTACAAAGCGAACTGGCACACATCTGTGTGCCCTGTGTAGTCACAGCCTCACCTCAGAGTATGTCCCTACTGAATGGTGCACCACTACAGTCACCCCTCTCCATAAAGGGGGAGTGACTACAGACCCTGGGAATTATCGCCCCATTAGCCTGGTTAGTCTGATATGTAAAGCTATGGAGTGCATCATCATGGACCTGATTAACAAAGATATAGGAAATCTCCAAACTCTAGACCCCACGCAATTTGGCTTTTTGAAAGGGAGATCATGCCTGCTCAACCTGGTTGACTTCTTTGAGTCAGTCACTAGGGCTGTGGATGAAGGTAAGGCAGTGCATACAGCCTACTTTGATCTGGCCAAGTGCTTTGATACCATTCCTCACTTGGGAATTATTGATAAACTCATTGAACTAGGCATCAACCCCTATATCAGTAGGTGGGTTGCAAATTGGCAAACAGATAGAACACACAGTGTGAAAGTAGCAGACTCCAGGTCAGACTGCCAAACAGTCATGAGTGGAGTCCCACAGGGATCAGTCCTGGGTCCTCTCCTGTTCAGCATCTACTTCTCAGAAGTCCAGGCCAACACAAAGGGACTCTGTCTGACCAAGTTCACAGATAATTGCAAGCTGGGAGCCATTATTAACTCCTCAACTGATGCAGTCATCCTACTGAAAGGCCTCACTAAGACCAATGACTGGTGTTGAAACCATAGCCTTAAGATTAACGCCAAAAATGTGTTATCATCCTCTTTGGTAAAAACTCAATTCCCACTGATTACCACCCACTGAACACTGAAGGCATTATAAGAGATCTGGGGATACAGGTTGACAGCAACCACTCCTTCGACCACCACATTGTCACTGTGGTCAGAAAATCCTTCTATGTGCCACATATCATTACCAAGGGTTTTGCATCCCGGAAGAAAGAGGTCATTATCTCTCTCTACTCTTCCCTCATTAGATCAATCATCGAGTATAATGCCCCATTTGGCATGTACCTCACTAGACACCTGAAACAGCTGGAGAGGCCACAGAAGTACTTCATGAAGAGTATCCTAGGCATTAAACACATGTCCTACATGGACAGACTCAAAAGACTCCAGCTATTCTCTGTCTCATATCGTCTACTTAGTGGCAATCTCTCCTTGACTTACAACGTCATGTCTGACTCAGCTCTGTTAGAAATGCTACATCTAAAGAAATCCCAATCCCTTTGCACCACACGCTCCAGAGACCTCAACCTCATTATCACAGTCAACAGTACATACTGGAGGGACAGGTTTCTCACTCAGACACTGCCCATGCTCTGAAATAGACTTACCATACATGTCAAGCAGAGCACCTTGCTGTCCCTCTTCAAGAGAAATCTTGATGAGTGGATGGGTAATAGAAATTTCACCCTGGGGATCACTCCAGTGGCTCTGCTTGATAGAGGCACTGGGAACTAACGTCAGGTGGCACAATGCCAGGGTACTTTTATGGGCTAAGCTTGCAAAGGCTCCAGGGCCATTAGCCTAGTACACACCTATGAACCTATGAACCTATGAAGTCAGTATTCTGGTAACATTCTGCAGTGGAGTGATCTGGAGGATTCCCAAGCCACTGGAAAGTCCACAATGTTAACCACCTCAAGACTTTAAGGAGCTGGCTGTGATTACAGGATGGAACATGACTGAAAAGGACCAAAGGAGCACAAAGGGAGTAACTGCAGATCCATGTATGGAATGGAAACCTTCCATCTAAATTGAGAAACCATCCTGTCAGAGGCCTCAAATGCAAAAGCCAAAACATACCCTGAATCCACCCCTGTAGGATCCAAGGATCCCAACAGGGGCAGACCTCAAGAACCCATTTGTCTTGGCTCCAAAGCTGATGCCAAGTGATCTAGAGGTAAAGTGTTAAGGGAAATGGATGGCTTTGGCAGTTACAGAGTTGACCCAGAATGCATGACACCAATGCAAGATCCATTAAAGTCCAAGGCACAGGATAGAGACAGTGTTCATGTCAACAAGCTCCAAATCTTTGAATCCAATTTTAGCAAATACTGGGAGGTGCTCAGATGCAAATGACCTGAGTTCAAGGGTCAGATCAGGGAAGGAGCTACAATCACAGGAGAAAAAGAGACAAGCCCCATCCCTCTGACAGGAGTCATAGCTGGCATAACTCTCAGCTGAAACTGGGTGCTCAGGAACCTCCTCATCATTCTGTCCATGTCTGCTTCTGACAGTCTCCTGGAGGACTGCACTGACTTCAAAGATGGCACAGTAGAGGATGGTTGCAAGAACTTATGAAAGGACCTCTCCTGTGGAATGGGTGACCTGAGAATAGGGATCACTTGCTTTGGAGACAACAAATATTCCCGGAACAGAGGACTGGATGCTTGGTTGGTTAGGTAGAAGCAGCAAGATCTGATGGTTTGTGGAGCTTCAGCACCAAGCCAGGGAGACTGAAATGCTCCAGAGACTACTTATGGGAGTCTTTATGTTTTTCTTTGGGAAGTTGTTTCTCTTTACCTTTGTCATTACAATTATCCTCTTTGCCATTATCCACCACTTTTTTTGACTGAAGGCAAAGGAGAAAATGCATACTGTGCAGGGGAACCTTCTTCTTCTGGGGCAGGGAGAAGCCACTTAAGCATCACTTTGTTATGTTTTTCTGTAATGGACCTGGCTCCAAAGAAGGATCAGATTGAACAGTCTAAGTGAGAAGGTCTCAAAAAAAAACAATTGGGGTAGGCATCCTGGTCTGGGATCTTGTTCCCACACATCTTTCTGTGTGTAAGACAGTGTAGTCACTGAGAAGTCACTGAGAAGTGGCCTTTTATTGTTATGTATCATCAATAGTCACCTAAAACCTAGCAAGTAACAGTAACTACAAAAAAGCACAACAGCCAAAAGCAGCAATATTAATGATTATTCTAATTACCAACAGCTATCAAAACTACCAAAAACTACCCAACATTTAAAGTTAAGAAGGAACAGCCTAATGGGCATAAGTCAGAAAAAAATTACAGTGTATATAGCTTTATGTAATTATTTTTTTATTTAAGTCAATAGAGACAGGAGGTAAGATAAGTAACAAAGTCTAAACAGTTCCCAAAAGGGTAATATAATAAAGCAAGTTCCACTTAGCTGCACTCAAAGTACTGAATCTGGAGACCTGCATCTGAATCAAATGATCAGTAAATGAAATCTGAGGCAACCTGGTACTAGGAGGGTAACTGTGGGTAAGGGGAGGAACCTGAGCCTTGGATCCAAAGTCTGAGAAATGACTGAAGTCAGATTCTAGATGAATCCGATAATCCCATTAGTTGAGGAATGGAGAGAACAGGTAACATCAGGTCTGTAATTAACCATGATGTGAATTTCCTAGTTGATGTTAATAAGAGTTCCTACATTCAATATTTTGTCCATTTGTTTCAAGATGTGTGAGAGGTAGTGTTCCACACATTAAAGATAGAAGTTTGAGAGTTATCGCAAGCTGTCAGTGGAAGAAAGCAAATAGCATGCAGAGGCTGTCTACATTAAAACGATTATTGCTCAAGCTTGGTGGGTTATTGGAACAAAGACTGGTGCTTGAAAGCTCCAAGTTGAATTTCACTACTGTGATTTGATGATCTTTCAATTTTTCTGGCAGAAAAGCAGACAAGCCTGCTTAGCTATGGTAACAGTACATCCTGACTAAAGCACAATACACTTGTATTTTTTATTTTTACTTGCATTTTATGGCAAAGTATATGGTGGTAGAGTGTCTTATAGCAGAAAGGGAAAATACATTATTGTGTGTTTTTCATTCTTTTCTCATTGAGATGTCAGAAGTGTAGTGAATTAAGGTATCACTTTTTGGTAACTGGTGATATATGAATTCAAATTGATCACTTGGAAAGGGATATCTTTTAATGAGCAACACGACCATTATATTTATGTGATTTTATCACAATTGAAGGTAATGTACAACATCTGAAGGAGTACATTTCACTTAGTCATCATGTATGTGTTTTGTACTCTAGCACCTTATTAGTAGCCCATGAATTTTTAATCATGAGCTGCCACTAGGGAAATGGCCTATGGGCCCTTTTATATAAAGTGAATCTAGCTTTACATGTGACTTTTTGTTAGTCTGGTAGTGTGCTTGGTTTCAGTTATTTGACCTCTGCATAAAAACCCAGGCAAAACTCATTCCTGTAATATATTTGTACTATTTTTGCATTATGTGAGAAGCAAAAAATCATATGTATTTCACCATAAAAAAAAAAAAAAAAAAAATATATATATATATATATATATATATATATATATATATATATATATATGTATATACTTTTTCAGTGGTAACATAGCATGGACAAAGTACCATTCATTCGTGTGGTTAAAGCTGTGGAGTCAAATGCAGAGGTATGCTGCACTAGAAGTTGTAAGGTATGAAACAGAGTCTTAGGTGTGTCATATAACCAAACATCATGTTGTTGTTAGCTGAAAGTTTGTAATGATATCACAAAGTGTGGCAAATCCATAGTCTTTCAAAGACAGGACCTTCTGGTTTTAGTACATGCACCTTTACAGCTACTCTAACTTTTTATGTCACATTCATTTTCTACTGGTGGCTCTGAGGTGAATGTCTGTTTACAATGCTGAAACTGATAAATGGCCTACAGTACTTCTTTACTGAGTTGTCTTTATATCACAAGTAAAGCCTATTCATTTTTCCTGAATGCAGATTTTTTTATTTGTTTATTTTTTTATGCCGCCCCATTAGGCTCATGTGCACTAAGTAAAGTTGTGTATATGCCTTTATATCAGCAATAACCACTTAAGTGCACCTTGTAAGCGAGTATCGTGGTATACTGCTCTGAGCAATTTGCTAATAATGGTTTGTAACATTATAGAGAAATTGCCCTTTATGGTTAGGCATCATTGTTTAAGAAAAATGCATGTTTTGTATTCTTCAAGCTACATTGTATCAGTGTCATATTACTGGTGTGTTTAGATGAAATGAGAACTAAAAAACAATACTCTTTTCTATATAATGTAATGTTTTGATGAAATAAGAACCAAAAAATAATACTTTTTTCTATATAATGTAATGTTTTCTACCAGAGTTTTTTATGCTTTCATGGCATGTGTATACATGCTCTGACAGGTATAACCATGTGTGAAATTTTCTTGCCTACTCTTTGTAAAAGCTAATGGGCTGTGCTAAAGAAAATGAGAGTGGCACTATCAAAGAGTCTTATCTTGAAAGTTTTATAAGAATATCTTGAAGTAGTAGGTGAAAATTGCTTTTTAAATGAACACAGCAAAAACAAATGGTGTACCTTTCAGCTCTCTTCAGACTTAAAATAAGCGAAAGCTACCAAAATCAAGTCTATCTATCTATCTATCTATCTATCTATCTATCTATCTATCTATCTATCTATACCGTTGGCTTGATTTCAGACCTAAAAGGAGTGTTTTCAAATTTGTACAAACTGAGTCATAAATATATCATTGAACAGATGAGTTTTTTCAGTAAAATTCAAGATGCCTCAACCCTTGCATAATCAAGAATTCCAAGTAATTTTTATAGATATGTAAACCAGTTGCACTCCCTGAATATTTAATTGTTGGTCCATTTTGTAGATATACCCCAGGATTCACGAAGCCTCCGTGTAAGAGTTATAACTCTTACACGGAGGCTGCAGTTAAACTGAGTGATGTCAGCATGCTCTGCATATTCATGAGAGCATGCTGAATCACACCCAAGTCGAACACGGCCGTGTAAGACAGTAGGGGGCATGTCCGTAGGCTGAGCCCTGCAAGCGGACACGCCCCCAGAAGTCTAAAAGTGCCCAAAGTACACACCCACAACAGAGTCCACGGAAATGTGAATAAACACAACACAACACATGCCCCTACAGACTATTAAACATAAAAGAAATATCAATGTACATTTAATATTTTTTTTAAATTGTAAAGATGTTTAACTGTGAGTGCGCTCGTGTGCGCGGGCGTGCCCGTAGCGCAGCTACAGTTAGCAGTCAGTGGGAAAGCAGATAAGAACTACATATGCAAAATAAGCCAGAAAGCAATAGCGAAGAGCAGGCATCCATGGTTCGAGCCCCCACAACCCAAATTTTTTTTTTCTCAAAATAAGCATGAAACAAGTCTCTGACACATATATGTACACATAAAACCAGAATATATGTAAAATGCAATGTAATAGCCTATTTATATTGAATAAATGTGAGCCAAGAAATGAATATAAACTGCCTTATATGCCTATAGCTGAGCTACAGTTCAACAGAGTGAGATCATGTGCCCGTAGATAAGCATAGGTTTAACTGGTGCAAAATGAGTGCCTGTAGCCGAGCAGTGGTTTACCACGCTGATTATATGTGCCCCTAATTGCGCTAAGCGGCACATGCTTGCCAATAGCCAAATAAGTGTTAAACCGGCGTACCCCGTTTGCGCGGAGCTGCGCACCGCGCAAACACGCTAACCGACGGGCAACGGTGAGCAAGCCGTATCCAAAATGCCTTTACACAGACACACCCCTCAACATGTCTAGACAGTCCTGAAAAATAAAAAGCAGTGGCCAGGTTCGAACCCAGGATACTATACACCATAGTCAAGGTACAGAACCACTAAGCCATGACAGCAGTTCATAGAAATGCAATATCAGCTCATATATAGGAATGAATACAAACTACAGCATGACAATGCAGGTTTACTGAAGTTGATACAATTCCAAACTGGCCAATCACAGATATGTGTGGGAAAAACGGACTATATAAGCCCCATAGGCGGGAATACACAGCATAAACGATTGTAGAACAGACCTGCAGTTAGAATGTCAGGTGTAGGTGAGAGTAGTCGCCCGAGCGCAGAGGTGGGGTGTTGAGGAGTCCAGGTACATGGCCTGGCTCCTAGTCCATAACCATGAGGCCCAACTCATGCAGGGCCAGGTCCTTTGGGGAGCGTACAAGGCTGAGGCGTGGGACCAGTTGGCTCATGAACTCACCAGTGCCACAGGAATTCCTAGGACAGGTGAGCAGGTCCGTCACCACCATGCGGACCTGAAGAGATGTAAGCAGGACCAACTGAACCGTTGGATCCAGGAGGCCCGGCAATCACCCAATGCCCCACCACTGAGTAAGTATAAATTAATTATGTTTGTAGAAAGTTAAACTACCTGAAATCATGGAGATGTGTATTCCAATATTACTTCATTTATATTACAGCTGCAGGTGTCCGTTCTGCGAACCGCAGAGCCTATGCTGATAGGCTGGTGTGATTGCGCCACCAGGCAGGTCAGTAATCCACTACTAGTAACTGTAAAGATATATAAATGTATGACAGTTAGCATAAGAGTGCAGTGTAGCCAGGAAGGAATTAAATCTGCAACTCACAGAGTGTGAAAGTTTATGCAAGTATTGCCTGATTACAACAGTTCCCAGCCTGTAAGATGAAACTAATCATGAGACTGTCCAACACATATTTGTAAATAAAACTGCCCTGCCTGTAAGAAAATAGTGCACAAACAGCAGCAGCAGGTAAAGTATAGCTGCAGAAGAGGATGAATCCACCTGTGTGAGATGTATACTTGTGGAAATACTGAAACATGACAGAAGTGAGAGTGCTGGAAAGAACTGCAATAATTTCTGTTAAAACATGTCAATAAAGCCTAGAAGTACCAGTCTGAATAGTAACATGAAAGCAAGTGAGAGAGTGTGAGAAAGTGTCAGGAATACAGCACTACAGTAGTAATAACCCCTGAATAAAGTATACTGCAGTCAGGACATAATTAAATGCATGTGAGACCCAAAACCAAACAGAAACATCTGTTCAAAGTGTTGCTGCATGTGGAATGTGTACACCAAAATCTGGATATGCTGCTCCCAGTCTGAAATATGCAGATAGGATGACTGTCTGATATCCCAAACATCCACACCTGTCTACAGTTATAGAAAGAACAGTTAACAGGAGATGTATCTGCACAAATTTCGATATGACTTGTGTATGAACAGCAATAAAATGTAGACTTATGTTGCAGTAACAGTCCCATCTGCAAGGTTAAGTAGTTAACATATAGGACACTGTAGTCAGAACAGTAGTGTGTATATAACTGTAGCTATTATAAATGTACAGCATATGTGGTTGTATTCGAAGGTGTTAATAATATGTCTGATTTACCCCACCCTCTAACCATCTATAACCCATTCCACGGAAAATGGTATGTGCAATCACAATTACCACCCCTGGACATCTGTCCTGTTGGGTCATATATATTTGCATGTCTGTTGATGCATCCGCCCTGTTCATACATCCACACCTGATGGCCTGTTGCCATCAACCAACCCTGCATGTTGTTGGACTGTGTATTACTGTTGAAATTATGCATGTGCTATGCACGCTGTTCAATGGTGTGAATAACTGGGTGTGGTTAATGGGAATACTAATGCATGCTGTTAAAACTAACTGTGAATGGTATTTATATGTCACTAACCCAAACTGTTATGACATAATGCAAAACATAGAACGACAGGGAAGGCGGGTTCCGGCGGACCCACCTCTCCCACCTCAGCTGGCGAGTGCACCTGGCACTAGTGCCGAGTCCGGACCCTCCTCCGGTGGCCCTGTGCCACCTGCGGGTGGAAGCGCTGCAGGGGACGGGGCTCGCCCCCCCTCTGCAAGTGTGGCCGGAGGAGATCCACCACTCACCCTCCGTAGCGTCTGGACTGTGGTGCGTAGGGAGATTCGGGACTCTGTCCTCGAGCCCCTACGCCAGCTCGAGGCACGGGTGGCTCAACTAACGGGCTTGCCCGTTGCCCCGCCTACACAGCCCCCAGCACAGCCCCGTCCTGGGCAGTGAAGGAACAGTGGCAACTGCCTATGGGTGGGGATATCAGTTCCACTGTTGCCATCTGTGGGCTCATGGGCTCTGGACATCCCAACCTCCGTCCCGTCAATTGTGTAACCCCCCCACACGTGTCATACACCGCCTCTGTATGCGTCTTGTTTGTCTTGTCTGTTAACCTACCCAACCTACCTCCCCAGCTGTACCGACTACCTTCACCTGACATACCACTCTCACCTGAAAAAAAAAAAAAAAAAGGGCACTCTGTACCCACAAAAAATTACGCCCCATACATAGCTGCCCATTCCGCACACATGTCTACTGGACATGGAACCCATCAATTCCAATTGGCTGTACAACAGGTATTATTGTTGTCCTGACACCTCTCAGGGGTGGAAGGTTTCAAATGTCACACCAAATTACATACATATGCACAGCTGTTGCTGCTGAAGAAATGGGCAGCTATGGGCCTTACCTACATCCCTCCTGCACATCCCAAGCTTGTTTCCCTACTGTTTTACCCTCTTTGTGACCCCTTTTTCACCACTTTCCTGTCTCCCCGTTTTCTTTTCTTTCAAGGAAAATAGCGCGGGTGTGCGCAAGAGTAAGCACGTTTAAGCGGTTGTAAGCGGGTGTGCGCTTGTGTGTGCGGAGCTAACCGCCAGTGCGCATGCGTGAGCTCCGCGCAAACCAGCGCTAACCCGGTTACAACTGCTTAAAAGTGCCTTAGTCACTTTGATTGACAGGTCCCATACTCAGTTCAAAAGAAAAATAAAAGCCCACTGTGAGTCCCGAACCCAGGACCTTGGCAACTATAGTCTGCATGTCTTACCACTAAGCCATGACTCTTACATAGAAACACTGTGCTAAAGTAAATATATCATTTAACATTAGGAATGAATGTAAAGGGAATATAGATGTGTAGTACACAAAGCATGACATGTAGAATCACAAACAAAACTGGTGGATTTCCATAATAGTAGTGTGTGAACAGAAACAGCCATGCTAGTTGGAAGCTAGTAGGTAATAATGTCACCATAGCACCTTGCAAGACACACACATACTCACAGCAGGATAAGCACTGCCCATACCCCACAACCTCTTACAGGAACACATCCGGACCAAGTAATACAATATGTGGAGCAAAGGCCCAAAACCAGGGACACATTACAAATGAAGTTACAACAAATGCAGACAGTTCAGAAAGTAACAGGGTCTACACCTTGTGGGATGTTTGGAAGGGTATGTAGTCTGGAACTTGAATGTTTGTCACCATATTCTGACTTGAGCCCAGACTGACCTGCCAGATAAAGGTGTGCATGAGATAATGACCAAATTATGAGGCAGACATGTGGACAGCCTGCAAATATCTGTACACATGACGGGTTCAACACCACCATATTTGAATAGTTAAGAACTTAGACATAGCAACAGTGAATGTCTTACAGGGATGCCCCACAGACCCCATGTGAAATGTACAAACAGTAGGCAGAAAGGTGTAACACATGCAATGGTAACTATGGAGTCCAGAAAGTATTCACCACTCGCATGGCAGAAAAAGTGTAGTAATACCTATGCTCATGCTAACCCACAGTCACAACTGCAGCATACCAGACATATTAATGGGTGCACCCCACTGATATGTACCATTCCATGAGGCACATAACTGGTGAACCTGAAAGCCTCTGGGGCCTGCTCAGCAGCATACCCACATATGCTAATAGATGTCAAGGCCCACACCATGGCCAGACCACACTGCATGCTGTAACACCCTAGCAGATATAGCAAGCATTCCAGGGTGTGAATGTACATGGGAAATAGGAAAGCTACAGCAGCACACAACAGTCAAGACACCTAGCAGGCACACCAGTACTGACAGTAAAGGGCAACTATTGAAGACGTAGCAACAGAGTGCAAGCAAAGGTGAAAGGAAAGCACACACACACATGCACACATCAACAATAGTAGTAGTTGTTAGTGTACATACACAGTCAGTACAGGAAACTGGAGAAATGAATGGAGGAATGTTAACCCACAACCCACCGAGTAAAATTAGAGATACCAACCTTTACACTCACAGAATGTTGTCCACAGCATAACAGCATGGTCCCTGCCATTAACATCTGAAAGGGCTACGCCTATTTCACACACCCTTTTATAGCACAGTTCTGAAATCACAGTGAGAACTGCAATCAGTACACAACAGGCTGCATGCAATTAGCAAATGCTGGCTAACAATTGGTGCAGAGGCCATCACATGGGCATATGCAGATACCTACAAAAGTATGCTGTATTCCATGTCCACGCATGCAATAATTACATTGCACCTGGAGAGAGAAAGAGAGAGAGACAGAGAGACAGAGAGAGAGAGAGAGAGAGAGAGAGGGAGAACCACACCCAGAACTAGACTGCAACTAAGCAGACAGACAGCAATCCCCAGCAACAGCTACCTGGAAGCTGCAACTGTGAATCGGAGCAGCAGGACAGAGAGACAGACATTCGCAGACACAGCTGTGACAAACACAGGTACTGTAAAGTAATACTATCAAGGTGTACATACTGTGAACCCTCCATATGTGTTATTGGGCTGTATCCATATGTATATGAAGATGTGTAATGGGCAGGGGATATACAGCACCTATCAGTGAAGGCTGTACATACAGTTGTATGTGTGAGCATCTATGTGCACATATATATGTCGTTTGATTGTAGGTTGTACTGCCATGTACTAATTAGATTACACAGCTATGTATGTTTAGCAGTATGTTAGTGTGTGTATACAGTAAGGTAGACATATATGCTGACATACCTGTCCAACATATGGCTATGTAGTTATGTCAACATATGTATGTGTATATATCTTATATGTATATATATACATATGATATGCATATATGTATACATACATAGAGAGAGAGAGATGTAGGACTACATAGACAGATGCTGATAGAATATTGTAGCGACATATCTATGTAATGCACACATGCAGAGATAGATATATGTAGATACATATACATAGACAGACTGATCTGACCACCTACAGGTATGATTGTATATGCTGACCTGCAACACAGCCTGCCCCCCCCTGTCACCCACACCCCCTCTGTGCCCCCCCCACATCTACAGCAGAATATGTACATCAATATATATGTATGTGCAAATGTATACACACATATGTACATATATATAGAAATAGACATATAGACATATCTTAATACATATATATATGTATAGAGAGAGAGTGAGAGAGATGTATACAGAGCTGGAGTGAGGCACATGTGTACAGATGTATTGCAACTGGTGCCTGGTGACAAAGGCACGGAGTGAACACCAGTGTCACATCCAGAGTACCATACCACAGTCCAGATCACCTACACAGGTAACCACCATATAAATGAGTGTCCGCCCACCACTGCATGTGTCAGGGGTGGTCAGGGTCAGACATGTGTACAATAGTGGCCCCAATGATAGTCACAGTGGCACACTATCCCTGGAATAGCTGCACATGGTATGTGTCCGCACACATGGTCAGTCAGGCATGGACATGTAGGTCGGTGTACCCCCCACAGCACGTAATGTATGCCATGGTATGGACCTCACACGACAGCAACAGATATGTAGAAGGACACAGTGACATGTACAACATGGTGACAATGCACCCAAACACAGTACCATTGCACAGTGACTGTCAACACCACAGAGTACACATATGCCGCCCACGTGCAGGTTACCACCCCCAGATGCACATATGGAGGTCACACCCATGACAGATGTCCAACAGGCATTGTACCACCGCCCACCATCCACAACCTACCTGTCTGCTGTGTGTCGCCTGTGCCACTGCAATTTAGTGCACATGTGTAGGTACGGGTTCAGACTCACAGACAGGACACACCCTGCAACAAACCACACAGTGTTACGATGTGAGACTCCCCATGTGTACATGTCACACATACCCCTGCTGCATGTCACTCAGATAGGTAATATGCCATATGTGTCACCCTGTGTAACTGTGTGACGGCAGCAGGTACCATCACACCACATGTGTCACAATTGTCAGGTTAGCAGAACAGTACGCTGCTGTAGACACGGGGGCATTAGCATATTGTATAGTATTGTATTACAATGTCATGTATTGTGTTGTATTGTATTGGTATGGTGAGGTGGCTCCTGCATGGAGTGGAACCACTGGTGCTGTGCGCCAGTGTACAGGTACATACCCTGTAGTCAAGGTAGTGTAACATAGCACCTCTATATGTGTGTTTAGCGCCTGTCAGAGGGTATGTAGCATGCAACTGGGGATACCAGCAGGTCCCGTCCATGTCGTGTATTCTGCTCACCTGTGGGTGTCTCTCACCTGGATAACTGTGATGACCTTGAGGTTAGGGTCAGCAGGGATAACCATGCCTTAATACAGGGAGAGGCGGGTGACACCTGCACTGACCCTGTCCGCCACAATGTCGTCTAGCTGTGGTGTAGGTGAAATATGTGTAGTGTACTACCCATGGGCATAGAGGATGGTTCCTGACCAGGTCGCTAAATAGGTCAGGTAGGCCTCCTGGTCATCTGCAGTATCACGCTTGACGTCCCACTCAACATTGCCCATGTAGTCAGTGTGATGGGAAATAGATCCTTACCAGTGCTGCTCAGACATACCCTCCCTTCAGAGACTGATGCTCTGTCTCGTAGTAGCTTACATCAAGTGTAATACAATCAGTATATGGCTGGGGTTCGCCGGACAGGATGCTGTCCCTTTGTGGACAGTGTCCTGGACATATATGGCAATGCATGAGCCATGCGGTCTTGGAGATGTCTGTAGAAAGCAATTGTGTAGGGGTCAGCATTGTGTGTTGTCTCTGAAACTGGCCCAGTGGGCTGTAAGGATACCATATCAGTGTTACAAAGTGTAACGTCTGTATCTGTAATGTTGTGCACTGTAGCCATCTGTGCTGGTGGTGGAGGTGGGATATGTATATCCAGGGCAAGCAGGGTATGGTCAGCCCACAGTAGGCGCCGATGTACGCCATACAGTACCTAGACACAAACCCACAGAGTGAGGAGGTGCACCTCACCTGAATTGGTGTTCTGACTGCTGGTGTCCAGTAGTATGTCATACGTAGCCTGGCAGGTACTGTACAACAGTTGCTGGCCGAGCACTGATACCTGGCCATCTACATGTGTATCCACCAATAGACAGACAGCTGCTACATATGTGTGATATGTGGTATCATGACAGTCAAGTAGCATGTGTAGTATGTGTGCCAAGGTCTGCCAACATAGATTGCTGATACCATGTTATCTTTATTCCCAGGTACATGGCCCACCCAAGACATGCAACCTACTCCGTGGCTGAGGATGAGGAGATACACCAGAGCCTGGTGCAGGACTATGCAACACTCTTTTCCCGCACCAGCCAGAATCAGCAGGTGAGGGCTGCACTGTGGCAGGACCTTGTCCGTCGGGTAAATGATATAGGCATGCATAATAGGACATATGAGCAGGTACGACATCACTGCAGTGATTTGATTAGACATGTCCGTCAGCGTGCGTCAGATATCCACAGGCAACAGGTCACCACAGGTGGTGGGGTGGCTACACATCCCCCACTCACCAGACTGGAGGGACTGCTCCTGAGTGTAGTGGCTCCAGTCCACCTGCAACAACAACAGCAGCAGACATGCGTCATGATGGAGGCTGGAGCCGCACAGCAGCAGGACACTGAACGCAGGTAATATGTCACATGTGTAGTTGACTGTTGTGTACACTGGTAGTTAATGCATGTGTGTGGTGTGTCCTTTGTTTGTAGCTGCAACCATAGTATATAATGTGCAAGTGTGATATCCGCAATATTAGCTGCAGACCTTTGAAAGGCGACTGTGGTACTCCTGACCTGTATCATACTCAGTAATATTGGCACAGTTGTGCCCACTAACATTAGTTTCCTCCTGTCTGCAGGACCCTCCGGTATCACTGCATTGCAGCCTATCCATGCTGGTGAGTGTCTATTTACTTTACCTGTAAAGATGTTGGTAGTAATAGTACCTTTTGGCACACTTAGTGGTGCCCCTTGTATGCATGTAGGTGTGTCTGTGTCTGTGTGTCAATATCACGCATACTGAGTACTGTTCAATTGTGTGAAACTGTGTGCACGTGTGCAAGTGTGCAAGTGTGCAAGTGTGCAAGTGTGCAAGTGTGCATGTGTGCATGTGTGCACGTGTGCACGTGTGCATGTGTGCATGTGTGCATGTGTGCACCTGTGCACGTGTGCACGTGTGCACGTGTGCATGTGTGCATGTGTGCATGTGTGCATGTGTGCATGTGTGCATCGCTGGCAGTGTGAAGACATTGTAAACTGTGTTTCCTGTTTCCTACCCACAGGTTCTGTTGCTGCTCTGGTGTTATCTAGCAGGGAACCTGAGTCAGGTGCCGTGGGTACTGCTACTGATGACATTGGTGTAGTGGCACAGGACGGTATGCCAGGGTCCGCCATTGGTCAGCCAATTGACAGTACACAGCTGTCGACACCATCCATGCGCAGTTATCCTGCCAATACACCCCTTGTCACCACTGTCCCTAGGTGATGGACAGCATACAGTGGGCATTGACCAGGGTAATGTGGCATCTGCGGCACATGCTTCCCCACACAGCAGCCATGGGCATGGCCCAGAGATGGTACCACACAGACAGATGTCCAGGGTTCTCGTGGGAGCATCCATGGGCGTACTGCCCCTGGCAGACGTGCCCACAGAGGACTTACAACCTCAGCTATGTTTCGGACTGTCATGCAGGCACAGTCATGTATGGAACGGTACACCAGACAGGGTCTGAGGGAGCTGACAGCATGTCGCACAGCCATGACCGACGGTATGCGTGACATTGCGGCCGCCATCCGTGATTTCACCGACGTCAGACAGACGTTGTGGGGACATATTACACCAGCTCCACAACTACATGTCCATGAGCCAGGGTGATGGTGGGCGGTTGCGTCGTCGACATGGCCGTATGCCAGCAACAGCAGCAGCTGGCAGTCGGTGTGGACGACAACAGGGCCGCGGCCGCCTCAGTAGTGCCAGCAGCAGCCCCAGCAATGCTGGGTCTGTGCTGTCATCAGACCGCCCCAGGAGACCACGTGCACGTGGCTCTGGCCAGGGCCGACAGGGCTCTGTGTCCAGTCAACGAACACCTGCTTCTGATGACAGTACCCAGTCTGGGTTGGTACCGGATACGGTCCATAGCACCCCTGCAAGGCACAGGTACATTGTCCGTGGCCAGAGACACTGATCTGTATGACCTGGCAGGTACAGTCTGTGGCTGTCCACAAACACCAGTATATGGCAGCCATGAGGTGGAACTGTGTGCATCCATACACACATGCAAAATAACAACACCTAGGGCTACCGCATACACGCACACACTGCATCAACACTGCCCCACCTTCTACTGCTGTCCCTCACCAACACACATACACATACATGTCAATTGGTGGTATGGGTGGCTGACCCAGGCATACCAAGTTCACACCCTGTGCATATGATGAAACTGTGCCACCTCCTGCAGTCTGTAACAACTGTGCAGGTACAGGTTAACATGTTGCTGATGCACAGGGTGACCACATAGATGTGTAGTAATAGTATCATGTTGTGAACAGTACTGTGTGCTGATTTAATTGTGGGTATATCACAGCATGCCTGATGCAGTATTTGTGTGATTGTCATGTCCTGTTGTCTACACCCATGGTAAGTACCATAGTGTATCATCTGCACATGTTGGCATACTAGTGGTAATGATGTCAACAGCAGCCTACATACATAGGTAGCACAGTGGATGGGTAATGAATGTAGTAATACACAATGATGGACATGTAAATTGCAAGTGGCATGTTGGCCACACTAGACTCTGCAATGCAGATGTGTGAGGATGTTGATATGTGTGCAGAACTACACAACTGGTACAGGACACACAGGTGCACACTAGCACTGCATGCACACACCTCATACCATGCTAGACAGAACCAACACACATAACGAACTGTCACAGGAGGGAGAGTCCCCATATATGTCAGGGATACTGTGGTGGCAGGCCAGGGAGCATACATCCTACTAAGTATGGCACCACTGAGAGAAGGATCGGTGTCTGTTATTTGACATGTGTATTACTGCAGGTATGGGCACATGGGTTTATATCCAGTTATTGTACATCCTGACAGTACATGCATGTTCCGTACACTTGTGTGCACTGAGACTGGACCCTGGCCATCTGACCAGTGTATTTCCATGTACATGTGCATAGCGCCTGCATATGTGCAGTGTTACCTTATGGAACTGGTACAGCTTGTTTGTTGTACAATGGACTACATGGAGCCCTGTTCACTGTACCTTTGTTTGCATGCATGTTTGCTTGCAATTGCCCTGGAATACCGATCACACCTGCAATGCATAGTTATAGAGCTTCTGTGGACTCCTAGTGCCATCTGTGTAGCCTACTATATGTATGGCCATGTCCCACTTGAGAGGTTGCCACTGTTTGACCTGTTCACATGTACATTGACTGTGACACAGTGCATATGACCTGCCTGACATGTGTCCACGTGAGCAGTCATATATGCTACTGCTAAGTAGTCACAGGCACTACACCTTCACACATCCATCTCCTGTTGAACTACCTGCTTTGCTAGGGACAGCCTGCACCTGTCACCCCTGGCCTATCAGATATTGGCAAAGCCTCTTACTACCCCCATAGTGCCTATGTTAGGCAGGGCTCACATGACAAACCCACCTTCATAGGTATCACAAGGGATAAGACACTAAGAGCAATGCTACCCAACGCCAGATGTCTAAACCTCCAGATGCATGCACCCAAAACACTCCTTTGCATGGGAAACATCGATATGTGTGCAGTAACAGATGCCTGGTTCAGGGCTACTGAGAGCACACCAGCACTACCGGGTGTAACCCGGTTGATTTCTTTGCTACAGTCACCAAGGCCATTGCCGAGGGGAAGGTGGTTCACACAGCCTACCTGGACCTTGCAAACGCCTTCACAACAATACCCCACTTGGGCATTCTAGGGAAGCTCACCAGCTTAAATATGAGCCCCTATGTCACTAGATGGATTGCACAGTGGCTCAAGAACAGAACCCACATGGTTAGCATTGCTAGAGCCATGCCAGACCCCATAACAGTTACAGGTTGTGTCCCAGAAGGCTCAGTCCTGGGACCCTCTTGTTAAGTACATATTTATTGGAGGTACAGGCCAACACGGATGAACTGTGGCTGTCCAAATATGCAGATGACTGCAAACTGGACACCATAATCGACTCCCCAGCTGACACAAGCATCTTCCAAAGGGGCATCATAGCAACAGACAACTTGTGCCAGAGCCATGGCCCTGCTGAACAGTGTGTAGAAGGGGAATGTGCATCCTGTAGTCTGTTCACCTAGTTACCAAAAGGGACATTGTCCCCACACACACTAACCCCCCTCAGCCAAAAACACACACTTGCCAATTGCAGGATTCAAACCCCTATCTGACTGTTATGACACGTAAGACAGGCGCATTAGCTGAGCACGCTATTTGCATTACTGGGGATTTTCTTTTCCCCTGCTATACTTATAGAGTGCTGACATCATCAGTGTTTAGAAAAGGGAATGGGCATCCTGTAGTGTCCTATCCTATTTGCCAAAAGGGACACTTCCCTCACACACTACCCCCCCCCTCAGACAGGCACACACACTTGCCATTCACAGGAATCAAACCCCTACCTAGCTATGTTATGACACTTGAGACGGACGCATTAGCAGAGCGCGCTATTCGCATTACTGGGAGGTTTCCTTTCTCCTGCTCTACTTATAGGGTGCTGACATCATCAGTGTTTAGCAAAGGGGAGGGGCATCCTGTAGTCTGTTCACCCAGTTTCCAAAAGGGACATTTCCAGCACACACTAACCCCCCTCAGACAAACACACACACTTGCCATTCACAGAAATCAAACCCCTACCTAGTTATGTTATGACACTTGAGATGGACACATTAGCAGAGCGCGCTATTCGCATTACTGGGAGGTTTCCTTTCTCCTGCTCTACTTATAGGGTGCTGACATCAGCAGTGTTTAGCAAAGGGGAGGGGCATCCTGTAGTCTGTTCACCCAGTTTCCAAAAGGGACATTTCCAGCACACACTAACCCCCCTCAGACAAACACACACACTTGCCATTCACAGGAATCAAACCCCTACCTAGTTATGTTATGACACTTGAGACAGACGCATTAGCAGAGCGCGCTATTCGCATTACTGGGAGGTTTCCTTTCTCCTGCTCTACTTATAGGGTGCTGACCTCATCGGTGTTTAGCAAAGGGGAGGGGCATCCTGTAGTCTGTTCACCTAGTTTCCAAAAGGGACATTTCCCTCACACACTAACCCCCCTCAGACAAACACACACACTTGCCATTCACAGGAATCAAACCCCTACCTAGTTATGTTATGACACTTGAGACGGACGCATTAGCAAAGTGCGCTATTCCCATTACTGGGAGGTTTCCTTTCTCCTGCTCTACTTATAGGGTGCTGACATCATCGGTGTTTAGAAAGGGAATGTGCATCCTGTAGTGTCTTTTCCTATTTGCCAAAAGGGACATTTCCCTCACACAGACACCAACCTCACACACAGACACACACACTGAGCACTTGCAGGATTTGAACCCCTATCTAACTATGTCATGACACTTGAGACGGACGCATTAGCGGAGCGCGCCATTCGGATTACTGGGAAGTTTCATTTCTCCTGCTGTACTTCTAGGGTGCTGACATCATCTGTGTTTGGAAAGGGGAATGTGCATCCTGTGGGGAAGCAAACACCAAGCACACTATGGCTAAGCTGTCATTCCCTAGGGCAAACAGCCTAGTGTTGACCTCTACACCATTATGTTTAATTGTCAAATGCACATTATTTGTTGCTGATAGACTGTTTGCATATCTTTATTGCCATAGCATTCCCTGTTGGTATGAACAACCTCTGCATCTGTGGAAACTGTTTGCATATGGGAGGGATCCACTATATCACGTATGTCTCTGTAGTCATTTAACTGTGTGCACTGGTCAGACTGCTGTAATGTGGTTGGTTCCTGGCATAACACATAACAATACCAGATATGTGTGTCCCACTGCTAAACCAAGATTTGGACTAAGTGTGTGAGCATGCCCAGTTCAGCCTTCCCATGGCATGTTGTCAAAGTGTGTGAGCATGCCCAGTGTGATTATTCCATATGTTGGACTCTGCAGCCCACCACATTTGTGGATGTGTGTGAACTTCACAAACTATCACCCGTTCATGGTTGTGGGTTGTGTGTCATGTTGTGTAGTTACTGTACAACTGCTTTGTGTGTGAACACAACAGGATTATACTGTGCCTGCAGTGTTTGCATGGGATACTTTGCATGCAGTCGCCAACATCCTTTCACACTGACCTAACACTGTAGTACTGTATAGTGTACTGGCAGTACTTTGACTGTGGTGGACAGTAACCTGGGCTTTACTGCTATCACTGCTTTACATTTTGATCGTGGGCACAACAGCCTGGTTGGGGCCAGTTGTGTACATCTGACCATGTTGCATTCTGTTCAGATATGCACTACTTACACCAGGCTTGCCCAACATTGTTAGTGTATCCCACAACATAGGTGTACAATTGCAAACACTAGCGATGTGCCCTAGTCCATGGCTAATGCAAGTTGGAGAGTGTGTTTGTCCTTCAACACACATTGTAGTAGAGTTTGCCATGACATATGTCATGGTTAGTATACTGTGCCTCTGTCTACCTGTGACATGACAGTGATACCCAGGATAAACCTACCATCTCCCGTCCACCCATCAGGATTCCTATTGAGGAAGATTGATAAGTGACTCTATGGGTAGCCTGTGCTGAGGGTTCACTCATGGGTGGGAGTGGCTTCTGTGTTATGGATCACACAGTACAGCCTGTCCTATGTAAGTCAGTGCTGGGGTTCAGGTCTGTCATGTGCATAGCTCACTGCCATTCAGATTGTACTATGTGCAGCATTTTTATTGATGCCAGCAACACAGGCAACACATGGCAAGTGTGTAGGCTGATTGATACTCCTGATGAGGTACTGTTGGGGACTTTACAGTTGATGGAGGTGTCTGCTGAGGTACATCCCACAGGGGCTATTGTAGTCGATTGTACCACTGATGCAGGAGGACTGCAGAGCCACAATGACCGCCCTTTATGTAGATCTGACAGCCTTCATGATTAGGTGGGTATATGGTATGTTTCTGTAAACACTACAGCACATGTTTGTCCAGTGCAGGATATCTATCACCCTGTGTCCCCAGGTCTCTCATTACATGTTAACTACATAATGGGTTAACACCTATGTGGTAATTGGTGGGCACTTACTGTATATCCACGGGGTTGACTATACACATTTCTGCACTTAGCTTGCTGACATTGCTATGGCACCAGTTGTCTGTTTCTATGTGGCCCTTTGTGGGATGCATGTGTCAGCTGGTGGATCATATGTGGTGAGCGGTTTGTAGTCCTCTGCAAACATGTTAGGACACAGTCCTTCCATGTTTGCCTGTACCTATGGGACATATATACCAGACGAGGGAGATACCAGGTCCAAGCCTTGTGGGATGCCAGTTATATCTGGTTTGTAGTCTGACATGGCTGAAGCATGTCTGACCATGTCTGTTCTGTCCTTGGTCTGGTTTGCAACCCTCTACTGACATGTGGGTTTATATTTACACTGGTGAGCCTATCTATACTGAACATGTAGGGTATTGTATAGAAGCCTTTGCAAGGTCCTGATACACTGTGTGGAGCACATTGCCCTCATCAATGACCTTAATGACTGTTTCAATTGAGTCCAACATGGTTAGGGCAGGATCTGCACTTGAGGAGGCCACACTGGGTTGGGTCCGGTGTCAGTAGGTCCCCAACATCCATATGTCTGTGGTACATGCTGCTCCTTTCCATAGCTGTGCAATCTGGGCTTCACAGGATTCTGGGGTAGTACTGTTCAGTATCCATTCAGGCAACACCTTTGTTGAGAAGGACCACTGTTGTTGTACACTGCTCTTTGGGTACATATTCTGTGGTACGGCTGACATAGAGCAGTAGTGTGGTTTGGCATTCCATTCATCTTAGACTCCATGTTGCACTACGCCCAGGTCACCATCTCATACCATTGCTGCTGTGTGTTTTGCTTTGGAGATGTTGTCTGTTACCTCAGCATCTGCTATGTCAGGGGGCCAGCAGTCTGCTGGGATAGATATTCTGCATACATGGGGTGTGGGGTTTGCACTGCACCTGTCGGGATGTATGTTGGCAATATGTGTGTGTGTTTGTGGTATTTGTGTGATTCAGGGCATATCTGTGAATTCACAACATGGCTCCTACCATCAGTTGTGTAAGCCTTGGGATTATCCTTCATGTCCTGTACAATTTGTATCTACATAGGTTCATAGGTTCATACTAGGCTATCCGCCCTGGGCATTTGTTAGGCTAGCCAGAGTGTGTGTGGCTTTTGAGACCCCTTGCTATCTGGATATTATGGCCATGTATTATTTGCTTAGCTGTGCCTCTGTCTGGACATGACACAGTGAAGACCCCCACTGTAACTCTACAATCATCCATCCACTTGGCAAGATTCCTGTTGAACAGTGTCAGTGAGGGGCTCTGCCTAACATGGGGTGGGATTCTGGTCCAGGGTGTGTGGAGCCTCTGGATTATGTATCTGTCCCAGCCGCACATCCTATTTCATTATGTGTTGGGGTTGACATCTCTCACTCTCGCAGCTCCAATGGATATGTGTTGTCTGGGGTGGAGCATGTCCATTACTCCTGTGTTGGGCATGGCCTCCTACAACAGGCATGCAATGCCTCTGTGTGGGCAGTCTGTGACTGGAGTCAGCTGGGGTGTCTACAGCCTAGCAGCATATGACATATATGTATGACACTTTATCCTCTTGGTGAGGTACCTTTGCAGTCTTCCTAACTGCTGCAGGTGTCAGGTAAGGTAGATCCCATATGAGGCATTGTACTGGATTATGGGTGTGATTGGGATAAAGTATAGGGCACAGTGACCTCTGTTGCCATAGATGTGACTCCTTTCCTAATACAGTGTCACATGTAGACAGTCTTCCTAGCCACATTGGCAATGTGGGTGTCACATAACAGGTTACTGTTCACTTGTGTCCCTTGGTCCCTGGTTACTCCTTCCATACATAATGGTTTACCACCTATGTGGTATTTCGTGGTACCTTGTTTGGTATTTGGTGGGAATTCAAACTGTCCAGTGTCTTCAGGACGGTTGGGGGGGGTTATTGTGTGTGAGAGTGCAGTCTGTAGCATACTACAGACTGCACAGCAGTCTTGCCTACAGTTAGTTGCACGTGGGTGAACTCCACTGCCTTGTGCATTGTCAGTTACCTGGACGGATGGGTGTCTGTGCTGCCTATGGTTACTCACCTCCTTTTATGTAGTGTTCCAGGTTTTGGGGCCATGACACATGGTACATGGTATAACCTGGTAGTGCTGGTGTGCTGTCAGGAGCCTTGCAGCAGGTTTCTGTCACTGCACAGACATCGATGTTCTCTATTCTGGGGATGGCCTCGAGCATGCATATTGGGGTGTACACATCTGGCATCAGTCAGCATTTCCCTTATGTTTCTTCCCACTTATGTTTTCTCGGGTGGTGGGTCAGTCTTTTCAGCCTTGCCTACAAAAGGCTGTGTGGAGGTGTCCAAGGCCTTATCCACTATTCACACGCCCAGGGGTAACAGGTGCAGGCCATCCCAAGGGCAGCTGCATGGCTTGTCAAGCATGACATCCCAAGCTGACAGACATTGATCCCCTTGGAATGACACCAGTAAGTGTGCTACTTGCTATGACTGATCATTCCATGTTTCTACTGTGGCATTATTCTTGGTAAGGGTAGGTTGCTGCAAACGGTGAGTGTCATACCAGCCTGGACTACATACTTGGATAGCTCATCTGTGTCTCTTTACCTGTAGTCTAGGGCAGTACATCTCGGGTCATTCACACCAGCATGGACTATGACTGCATCATATTTCTGTTTGCTTTGGAGTGACCTTCATATTTCTGTTATGTGGCATATTGTGGTGGCCTACAGGCAACTTACTGTACCCTTTCCTTTGTTCAGTCTGCTGTGGGACAGCAGTGTGTCTGACTATGGAGTCACCTATTACAACTGTATCAGGCATGTTGTTTCTCCTTCTGGCCTGTGACTGTTTGGCACACCAGCTTTGTGTGCTATGTGTTGCATGTGCTATGTTTGGAGGCTGTTTCATTGGGTGTCTGCTTTATTGGCCTCTGTTGGTGTGCTGTGTGTGATTTCTGCCTCCGGGAATGTATTTCTGTGTTTATGTGTTTGGTTTGCAGTTGTGATAGGTCTATGTGGGTATGTGTTTGTGGTGTGTGTGGTTACCTTCTCCTACTGACTTGTTTGGGGTGTACTGAGTTGGGGGAGCTCTGCCTCCAGTTTGGATGGATGGTTGCATCTCTCACATATATTTGTATTTCTTGGGTGGAGTTGGTGGTTGTCTGTGTACTTGGGGCAGGTGTAACATTGCCTCAGGATTCACAGATTCCACTTGTTGTGCCTGGCCTTACTGGATTGCATGTGTGGACAGATTATATTGCCATACTACTGATCAGTAATTACGACATTGTTCATGCTTGCTCTATCATGTAGTAGCTTCCTCTTTCTCTTGCATGTTTTGGTTATGGCTGGTGTCCACCATGCCAGATTTAGACACTGTGTCTTGTTTTAATGTGGGACTGCATAATCCAAGCATTCCTGGCGGTGTTCATGGAATGGCTGTCTTACAGGTTCTGAGGCGTGGCCCATATTTTGCACCTGCACGGGACCTTTCATGGATTCCACATCATTTTGGAGGTGTGCAAATAATGCTTAGCACATGTTTTCCACTGTGCTTTCCCGGACAGGGACTGTGGTCAGGATTTGTATATCCAGTGTGATTACTATATGGTCTGGTGTTACCAGTGTGCAATACACTTCTCATCTTGACATCCCGTACCCATGTTGCTGATTATCACATCCAGTATGCTTGCCCCTCTTGTGGGTGTGCTACGTTGTTCCTGGGCCTTTTGGTTTGTGGATTCAATGACCTTTTGTCCTACACTGTTGCAGCTGGTATAATGCTCCCAGTCTATGTGTCTGGGTATTTGCAGTGACCCAAAATAATGTGGTTTGGAGGACTTGATATATTCATGTATTCCAGCATGGGCGCGATGCAGTTCCTGGTGTTGGGCCAGTACTCTGTAGCAGGCTATACACTGGGGGGCAGTTTTAGCCACTGTTACTTGAGCATGGCTAGTCCATGCTGCTTTTTGTGGTGGTACCAACATGGGGGTGTGGTTATCCTTGACAATTCTTGCTGGTCGCCTCCTTTGTAGCTTGTTCCAAGTGTTGAGGATGTACAGCACAGTATGAGGTGTAACCTGGTAGTGTTAGGGTGCTGTTGTGAGCCTTGCCTCAGTATTCTGTTACAGCACAGTTATCAACATTCTCCATACTGGGTGGGCTTAGTCTGCATGCATCTTGCTGTTTGACCTTATCCCTTATCTGATTCTTATCCCTTCTGATACCTATGGAGATAGGTTTGTGTTTTGCGCCTTCCTATTCAGGGCACACTGTGCATGACAACAGCCTTTGCCAGTATCCATACGGCCTGCACTGATAGGTGCATGCCAGTCCTGGCAGGTGGTGCATCATGTCATGCTCAGCATGTCATCCCAGACTGGCACACAGTTCGTCCCCTTTGCCTACCTGCATTACTTCGTAATTGTTGCACTTCATCATCTCGTTGTCCTGTTGTGGCATGCTGCTTGTTGAGGGTAGGATGTTAGACGGGGTCCTCAGGTGTGCATATGGTACTTGGTGTTTCATTACTTGACACACAGCATTCATGCCTCAGGTGGTGCTGCAGGGCTGCCTCTGTCGGATGCACATATTACACTTCCCTGTACATGTTTGTGAGCAGGTTGTGTCACATTAGGCATCCCTGTTACTATATGGTGAGTCGGAGGGGTATCATTCCCAAGGTTCCTACTGAGCCAATGTATGTGCTATGCGTTGCCTCTTTGCCAAAGCCAGGGCATACTGGGCACGCCTCCTTCTGCCTACTGGGGCAGGCTCAGGTTGTTCCTCCTCCGAGTCACGCTGTGCCTGTGGTGGCCTTGGCGATGGTGAGGGGCTGTTTGGCCCAGCCCTATGGTGGTCCTGCTGCAGCTGTTTTCGCATGATCATATTATGTAGCATAGCACATACCATGACAATTTGGGTACATGTAGTTGGTGTGTACTGCAAGGCTCCACCAGATGTGTCCAGACACCGGAACCGTGATTTGAGCAGCCCAAACACATGCTCTATTACATTACGTGTTTGTGCGTGTGCCTCATTATGGCGTTCCTGTTCAGGTGTGTGTGCATTTCTGATGGGTGTCATCAGCCACGGCTCCAGTGCATATCCTGCATCCCCCACTAGGTGTCCGTGTGGGATGTCCCCATTGGCAAATGTCTGGTACAGCTGCATCAAATGCCAGATGTGGGAATCATGGTAGCTCCCAGGACAGCCGGCACACACATTCATTATTATGCCCTGGGCATCACACACGACCTGGCAGTTGATGGAGGGGAAGCCCTTGCGGTTTATGTAGGCCCTACCCCGCCTCCTGCTGGTGGTTTGATGCGTATGTGCGTGCAGTCTATGGCACCCAGTACCTCAGGGTATTCCGCTATTTGCTGGAAGAGACGATGTTGCTGGCCAATACCTCACGGGCATTGGGGAAGTATACATGATCACCGACATGTGCTGACATGGCATCCAGGAACTGGTGCAGTACCCTGGAAGCTGATGCCTGTGATATCCCCATCATATCGCCAGTTGGTCTCTGGAAGGTACCTGTTGCTAGTATTCTTAGGCCAACACATACCTTGGTTTCCACTGGGATGGGTTCCCTCTGTTGGTTCTGTGTGTGAGGCGTGGCCTGCACAGCTCCACTATTTGCTGCAGGAGGTCTCTGTCCACTCTATAGCGCTCTACTATCTCCAGCTCATGTAACCCGTGGTAGGTGACCCTGGGCCTGTACACTCTTCTCCGTCTCCTCACTGCGGGTTGCCTGGCACCATCTGCATTGTCACCACCCTCAGCAAGTCGCCTATGTCTCATTATGACAGCTATGGCAGCCCCTAACATTTCTGCTCTGAGTTCAGCTTTTCAGTTTTCACTTCTGATAACTTAACTCCTGTCTTGCAGTGTCTCTTGAGAGAAACATTCTACACTGCTGTTTGCAGAGTTTTAAGTGCTGGGCTGGCCTAGTATTCTGCCTGTGTAATTGCCTGCATCTAATTGTTTTCACCTGCTAGCTCCAGCAGTATTCCCTGCTAACTTCCTAGTACATCTGTTGTTTCCTTTTTCCTTTCTGTTTCCTCAGGGTGGGGCCGTGTGCAAACCAGCAGAAACACGCTCACAGTGGCTTACACGCGCGCACACATACTTACACAGTTTTGGATCTGCTTATTCAGTTTTCAACGCCCGCGCAAACGGTGTTAAACAGCTCCCAACACGCTCCCACATGCTTAGTCTGCCTTACACGCGCGCACACTGCCTTACACGCGCGCACACCGTCTTACTCGCGCTTCACGGCGCGCACACGTGCGCATACACGTCCAACAAGAAACCTTGGTGTAGGCAACAGTGTACACCTTCCATTTCTTGGCTTTCTCATGTTTACTTGGGGGCACACCTCCTTCCTTGATATCTCTGACATCTGTCATGTAACTCTACCTTCCAATGACTTCTATCCCTTTCTACCATTCCCCCCTGTGATGTCACCTATCTCCTACTCTGTTCCTCCCCCTTCTGTAACTCTTACACTACTCAGACTCTGCTCATTTACTATGTGACAGTGGTATTCAGTATCCTTACCCTAATTTGCATCAGATTGCCTACTAATGCTTAGTTACATCTCTTACACTTGGCTTCCCCCCTTGGCAACCACTACACGGTGGCCATGTTGGTTTTCCTATGCTGGTCCCTCCACTGACATTCCATATATTGCATGAAACCTACATTTGTAGGTTTAAAACCTTCGTTTTCATGTTTTATGCAGCGCAGCCCGTTTGCGTGGGGCTGCGCTGGGTTTACACATCGGCAATTGCCGAAAAAAAAAATATATATTTTTCGAATTTTTGCATGGGGTTGCATTGCCAATGGCCACATATTTGGCCATTGGCATGCTGCCTATAACATATGCACCCTTTATTTGGAGCTGACATGGCTCCATTGCCGTGTTTGCAGAAACGTACTCAGTTGTCAACTGAGTACATTTCTGCAGCTAACACGGCTCTTACACGGGCTGTTCTTGGCTTCCTGGATCGCTAATCAGCCTCATTTGCATGCTATTCGGCTGCAAGTGGGCTGATTAGCTTAGCCACGCCCACTCCGTGTAAGAGCCGTGTTAGACTGACTCTTACACGGACTTTGGGCTGTTCCTGGATCGCGAAGGCTACATGGAGTCTTACACTACTCTTAGACTCCGTGTTAGCCTTCGTGAATCCGGCCCATAGTTTTTTAAACCAAATTACTAAAATAGCCCAAAACAGACAATATTCTGCAAACAGCACAGAAGATGTACAGCAGTTAACAGGTTAAATGTGCTGCCAGTAACTGCAGTTGCAATCTCTCACTATGATGACATTGCAGTGCATAATTTTAGTCTTGAGTATGCCATGATTCAACTGGAAGTGCTCAATGATCAAACAGTTTTCTTTAATTTTTGTAAAGTTCATGAACTTAAATGTTTTTGTAGTCTTTCCTTTTTTTTCTGTGTTTTGAGTTTCACTGTTTGTTTGGCAGAGGTTGTACAAATTCAGAAGTTGTATTTTTGGTACTGACATTGTGTACGTGTCTGTTTCATGCCATCTAAAATACAAGCTTCTGTTGCTCCTTTTCTGTGCCAGTATGCAGTTCTGTGCATTAGTCCACTTTCTTCTGCTCTTTCTTTGCAATGATTAATTCTGCCCATACATCTCTGCAGTGCTTTCCACATGAGATATCTTCTGAATGACATAGATAGACTACATTTTTTCTTCCATCAGCTTTTTTTAATGACAGTCTTTTACAAGGTTCATGCAACTTGTACTCAAGTTTGGATTTACACAGTCACAGTCCACTGTATTGACAAATCAGTCAAAGAAACAAATCATTTCAAGAAGTTTCAAACAGATGTAAAACAGAAGCATATTTTGCATGGGAGCAAGAACCCCTGAACCCTCCATGCGTAGGATTTGCCTATTGCATTTTTCTTACTTAGGTATACTAAGTCCAAGATCACACAACCTTATAGAATATTGAAAACCCCACATATTTGAATTGCTGCCAGCAAGCTAATACAAACTATACAGGCAGTGATAGCTGAAAACAGTGACTGAGAAGTTGCATCTCAGGGAAGAATACTTAACGATATCCAAGACAGGGGTTGCTAGGGGGGATGACAACCTAGTGCTGTAAAGTTTTATAGTGTTGCATAATAACAGATTGATGTTGCTCACATCCAGTGATTCACTATGTTTTTTCAATGGTGCATTCAATATTTTAAGCTTTAGCCATGTATGATGGCAGATTTTCAACATTTGGCCTTTTGGCTTTGGTGTTTCATCATTTTGTCTTTTGGCTTTAGTGATATAGCAGTGCTTTCTTTGAACTACTGCACATTCAATAAAAAAAGCCTGTTACTTCTGTTCATTTTGTACACTGCATATTAGCTTCACTTTGTTCATTTGATGCCTATATTATAATGAATGGTTTAACTAGTTGTCTGTAGCTCCACTTGCCTGGTGGCCAAAGTCACGAACTAAAAAAGATGGAAGGCAAACAGATGATAACACCGCTAAAGGCAGTTCCTATACACAAATAATGAAATTACAAAAGAATACGAACTGCAACCAAAGCTGAAAATAAAATCACCTTTAATAAAACTTCTTTAAAATCTCAGAGATAAATTCAGTGATAAAACACTTCTGGCTATAGTACAGACAGGTGCTTTCGGTTAAAATCTTTTTCAAATCCTTCAATGCCAGCTCACTTTACTCTCACTATATACAGCATTCAGTCTTCTTTTCACACCGTAACTCAATGCTCATTAGCCAATCATTAGCCTGGGATACAAACACAACCTCTTATTGCATCATCATTTCTTCCTTAATTCCATTTTAGGATCAGTTTTAAAGGAACAATACCATTCAATCCTGGAGCTGAATTGGCTCGTAGATTCGTTATCCATTTAGTCTCTTCTATTTCTGTTAGATTCACTATGGCTCCAACTCGTGATGTCTCATACAGCCTAGCTAGGGCCATAAACTTAAAAGAATATCCTTTATTTTTACTGATATGGCCATAGAGTGCATTGGTCTCAACTTTATTACTAACATCCAAGTTGTGTTTCAGAATGCGCTCCTTAAACATCCTGTTGGCTTTGCTAAACAGGACGAGCATACAGCTACATATACAACATTCCTGCTTTTATAATTCACATATCCTTGAAAAATGTAGTGTTTCCTTGTCACTGGATGTTGAAATAAATTAGAGGTTTTAATAAACCCACACTTAAAGGGTGCCTTTTTTGGTACAAGATGAAGCTCCACTCTCATCTTTGTTTTTGGAGTCATAACATAGAAGCCTTTTCAAGTTCTTCCTATTTTTAAAGGAGAAGCCAGGAGTATTTCTCACTGCCTCTCTAATCCTTGAGTCACAGGTCAGAACTGGCCTGTACTTCTTAATTATTTCACATATAGCAGAACTGTCACTACTATATGTGAGTAAAAATCACACCTTCCTCCCTCCTCTGTTCTTAACCCTTGATTCATTCCTTTCCTGTTCTAAATAGTATGGTTTGCCCCTTCTCGATCATAAATTGAGTGCTACTTTTGTGCTCATATCAATATTCTTCCTCTTGTAGCCCCTCTCCACAAAATCATTGATGAGCTTCTTTTGTTCATTTAAATAATCCATATCTTTAGTACACAACCTCGACACCCGAACAACTTGACTGTCTACTATATTTGAAAAAATATGCTTTGGGTGCATACTTGATCTATGTAGCATATGGTTTCACCACATTGATTTCCTATGCATGGAAGTTTCAATCCCATCATTTTCATCAAGAATTAAGTGGACATCTCAATTTCCATTCTCGATACTCTCACTTCAAACTTCAGAAAGGTGGTCATGCCCATTAAGAATACTTCAAATTCCTTTAGTAAAGACTCATCACAAATCTGGCATATAGGATGATATGTCCATTCCATTGATTATTGGGGACAGTCCTCCAGTCATCTTCCCATTGCGCCAGTACAAGATTGTCATAGCCTTTGGTGCATGGGGTACCCATCACTACTCCAGATTTTTGCCAATAATAATTGCCATCATAGAGGAATACATTGTTGTATAGCACTAGATCTAACATGCTACAGATCAAATTGATATTATACAAAACCTTGAACTTATTCCCAAATTGTTGAATGGCTTCAATCCCATGATCATTAGGTATAGATGTGAACAAACTGTTAACATCTAAGGTGACCATCAGTAAGTCTTGGTAGGAGTGTCTTAATGACATTCCATCAAACAATTTCCTTAGAAATTCAGCTGAGTCTTTTATAACAGCTGTTGCATATGCTAATAATTTCTTTAGTTCGCCATTAATGAATATAAATAGTGGCTCTGTAATCCAGCCTCCACCTGAGACTATGGGGCGCATTGGTGGATCACTAAAGTTCTTATGCACTTTTGGCAACCCATTGATAGTTGGTATTAGGGAGTGTGTTACTTCAAAGAAATTAGACAAGTCTTGGCTAATAGTTCTGTTCATTAAGTTGTCATAAAGAGTGTCCTGTACATTCAGTATCAACTTGCTTAGGTCTCTTTTCTCTATCTTCTGATACCTAGTTAAATCATTGAGCATCTCTACCATCTTATTATCGTAAATGCTAGAGTCCATAATGACAATTGCTTCTCCTTTATCTGCTGGCTTAATAGTTATTTCTCTCCTCTTCTGTAAACCAGTGAGTACAATTCGCTCACTATAACTTAAATTGTGAAAGTGTTTCTTCCTCTTATCTGATCTGTATTCTGCCACTTACTTCTCACATATGCGCACAAAAACATCAACAGTCAGATGGCTCAGTGGAACGAAGGTACTAGGTTTTTGATAGTCAACACTACTATCAAGTGAATCATTACTTGTGTTACCAAAAATATGGGGAAGAGTTACATTTCTCCCAAAACATACAAATACACCCTCTTATTGCATCATCATTTCTTCCTTAAGGCTTTTCCTTTAAGGATTGGTTTTAAAGGGACAATACCATTCAATCTCAGAGCTGAACTGGCTCGTAGATTCATTATCCATTTAGTCTCTTCTATTTCTGTTAGATTCACTATGTTCCACCTTGTGATGTCTCATACAGCCTAGATAGGGCCATAAACTTAAAAGAATGTCCTTTATTTTTACTGATATGGCCATAGAGTGCATTGGCCTCAACTTGATTCCTGACATCCAAGTTGTGTCTCAGAATGTGCTCCTTAAACATCCTGCTGGTTTTGCCTACATAGTAGGCTGAACAGGATGAGCATACAGCTACATACACCACAATCCCTGTTTTTACAATTCACATATCCTTGAAAAATGTACTGTTTCCTTATCACTGGATGTTAAAATAAATTAGAGGTTTTGATAAACAAACATGCTTTACAAAACCCACACTTAAAGGTGCCTTTTTTGGTACAAGATGAAGCTCCACTCTCATCTTTGTTCTTGGAGTCATAACATAGAAGTAATTTCAAATTCTTCCTATTTTTAAAGGAGAAGCTAGGAGTATCTCCCACTATCTCTCTGATCCTAGAGCCAGAGGTCAGAACTGGCCAGTACTTCTTAATTATTTCACATATAGCAGATCTGTCACTACTATATGTGAGTAAGAAATCGCATCTTCCTCTCTCCTCTGTTTTTAACACGTGGTTCATTCCTTTCCTGTTCTGAATAGTATGGTTTGCCTTACTTGATCATAAATTGAGTACTACTTCTGTGCTCATATCAATATTCATCCTCTTGTAGCCCCCTCCACAAAATCATCGATTATCCTCTTTTGTTCATTTAAATAATCCGATTTTTTAGCACACAGCATCGACACCCGAACAACTTGATTATCTACTATATTTGAAAAAATACGCTTTGGGTGCATACTTGATCTATGTAGCATATGGTTTTGCCATGTTGATTTCCTATGCATGGAAGTGTCAATCCCATCATTTTCATCAAGAACTAAGTGGACATCTAAAACATCAATTTCCATTCTCGATACTCTCACTTCAAACTTCAGAAAGGTGGTCATGCACATTAAGAATACTTCAAACTCCTTTAGTAAAGACTCATCTCCTTCCCATACCATAAAGAATCTGGCATATAGGATGATATGTTCATTCCAAAGATTATTGAGGCCAGTCCTCCAGTCATCTTCCCATTGTGCCAGTACAAGATTGGCATAGCTATTGGAGCATGATAACATTAATGATGGGCTAATGAGTGTTGGGTTCCTGTGTGGAAAGAAGACTGAATGCAGTATATAGTGAGACTAAAGTGAGCTGGCATTTAAGGATTTGAAAAAGGTTTTGACCGAAAGCCCTTATCCATACTATAGCCAGAATCGTTTTATCACAGAATTTATCTCCGAGTTTTGAAAGAAGTTTTATTAAATGTGATTTTATTTTCAGCTTTGGTGGCAGTCCATATTTGTTCGCGAATTAAAAAAAGATCAGCTTGGATTATTCTTCTGTAAATATAACAAATGTAAAGTAGGTAAGTAAATAAAGTAAATCAAGATCAAAGCAGAGACCCAGCAAGAATGAATAGAGATTATTCCTTATGCTGGTATATAAGCTTGTTTATATCTGTCAGATGGAATCCAGCACCCCCCCCCTTTAACCCAGTCTCTCTATTCATTGTGCCTGAATACAGTTTAGATGCGGCATCTGGGTATCTAGAACACCTCTTTTATTACATTTTCCTAGCTTCCAAGTTTGTTTTCTGGATTAGCTGCTGGAGGATTGAAATATACATTTGCAAGTCTTATTAATCATCTTTTCCAAGAAAATATGACGTGGGAAATGAAGGTACATTTGTAAAAAGGCCAGACAATCTGAAAATAAAATAATTGATTTATGTTAGATACAGGAAGTTAATAAACTGCATAGACAGTGGAAGTCCAAGGGTAAAGCCTTTAGGAACGCTATGTACTTCTGTGAAAGCTGCTTAGTAAATGTTTACTGTGCAAAGGCTCTGTTATTCAGATAATGTGTTATCTTGTGACAGCTGATGATGAGGATACCAAGTACGTGCAGCTTATTTATGAAATGTACGTGATTTAATGTGTCAGAAGTCCTTTCTAAGGCAAACACTATAACTGCACTTGTTAGTTTTCCTTCATCTGTGAGAGGTTGTAAGGAAGGATTTATTATGGGTATAAGTGGCATGGTTAGGCCCACAAGAGTTTTAAACAGTAAGACTGAAGGTTATCGGCATGCATAGATATAGATCAAAAAAACAGAACTATAATGTTGGAAAAAATTGGTTAGACAGTCTAATAAGATACAATGTTTGACTAAATATACTTAAAAGTATTAGTTAAGCAGATTGTACAGTGTCTGAGGATAATACTATACTATTCTGAAAAAGTTGCTTTCATATCTCATTTGGTTAAAGGATTATATGTATGTATTTATGTATATTCTGTATCAGCTATAGATTTTGTTTATGTTCAACTTAGTTATTATGCCCATACAAGGAACTTGGAGTCTGCACTGCATGGAAGCAAAGGATTGCATTACATCTCAGTAGTTTAGAATATAGTTTAGGGACCAAAGATGAAAGGATGTCAAGAGTCTGCTTAAGAGGCTGCCCCCTCTAGCGTTTATTCCAAAATTGGCAAATGAAGCAACCTGTGACATGGTAGTTAGGTACTTCTCTATTTAATGAGTGGTATGACCTGGTGCCCAGTGGGTTAAGAAAAAAATGAAATGCATCGTGGGTCAGTTGGACAAATTACCAGTCTAATTGTATGTATATATGTACAACTTTGTAAATGGACACCTCCAAAAGAAACAGTCAACAAGGAAGAGATAGGTGCCTCCTGGCTGATAAATAGTACAGAAACAAAGATGTAGATAGACCCTTTTCCCATCAGAATAGTTACCTTATTAATACCAGTATGATTGTATCATATATGTTGTGAATGAAATGGCTGAATAGATAGAAAACTGGTTTAATTCCAGGAGCTGTAAAGACAGTCTAATCAACTGCAGTTGTTGCTTAAATGATAGGATTCAGTAGTGTATATGGATTCAGTAGTTTATTACTATGCGGTTGCTTTACATGCAGGGTCTTGTACAAAATTGCAATGTAAAAAAAACAACATGCTCAAAAGAATGAAATGTGATGCATGTTATCTTGTTACATCAGGTTAGATGAATAAACTGCTAAATAAAATAGTGTTATCATTTGATGAACATAAGGAATCTCTGCCTTCAAAACTGGTGATCACTAATCAGGGATTCAGGACTTTTAATTGAGAAATTAAGGAGATGGTACACAAAGCAGAATAACCAAATTTCAACTTTGAAACGTTTACTTTTCTTAACTTGATTATTTGTAATACAGATCAAGCAATGGTGTTTAAAAATATGCAGCAAACTATAACTACACATCTTGGGAAAAAACCTAACATCTGTTTAAAAATGCACACAAGCTAGTAAGTCACTTCTCAGGATTGGGCCATTTACAGTATTAAAATATCATTTATCTTCTTCTAGATATGAAACTGTCCTATTGTTTAGTCCTGGGCTACATCTGTTTCACAAATTTGCAGCTTAGATTAAAATATCCTTATGCTTCAAATATATTAATGTATATTGGGCACACACACACACACACACACACACACACACACACACACACACACACACACACACACACACACACACACACACACACACACACACATCCATATCTATATCTAAATATATATATATATATATATGTGTGTATAGAGAGAGAGAGAGAAAGAGAGATAGATATTGATATAGATATGGGTCTACTTCAAAAGATCGAAGTACCAAAATATCGAAGACGGATTCATCGAAAGTATAATGCCGAATCTTTACAACATCAAATATCCAGAACAGCAAAAACTAACCACAGGAAAAGATCCACTTGGCCACCATGGAGTACTTTGACCTTTCCCCACTGTAGTCCGATCTCAGAGTTGGTGTATTTAGCTAGGGGGTGTGGGAGGTGGAGGAGGGTTTTCTTGCTTTGTTGTTTATTGTGTTGTCCTGGTGGTAAGCATGTACACACACACACAAACACACACACACACACACACACACACACACACACACACACACACACACACACACACACACACACACACACACACACACACACACACACACACAAGGACATATACATGTGCGCATGTATATACATATATATGTATATACACACACACACACACACACACACACACACACACACACACACACACACACACACACCCATGTGCATATATATATATATATATATATATATACATATATATATATATATATACATACATATATATATATATATATATATATATATATATATATATATATATATATATATATATATATATATATATATATATATATATATATATATATATATATATATATATATATATATATATATATATATATATATATATATATATATATATATATATATATATATATATATATATATATATATATATATATATATATATATATATGTACACACACACACACACACACACACACACACACACACACACACACACACACACACATATACACGTGTGTATGTATAATATATATATATATATATATAAATATGTATTACACACACACACACACACACACACACACACACATATATATATATGTGCGTGTGTATGTATATATATATATATATATATATATATATATATATATATATATATATATATATATATACATACATACATACATATACATGAATGAAACACTTTTTCATATATTAACTTTTATTCTCAGTTTGTGTGATTTTCTTCTGATTATGAAACTTAACACTCATTTTTTATTCTGTTTTTAAGCTTAACTTTGTGTAAATCAGTCTCCTTATAAAGAATGCAACAACAAATGAAGCATGTATTTGAATAATATGCCACTCTTTGTTCTTTGTGTACCAGAAACATGTTTTATATCTCCATTTGTTTTAATCACTCCTTAACAACTGCCTTGTATGTTTTACTTTTGACTTATTTCTTCAAAAGAAATATTTCCAGAAGTGCTTTTATTAATTTTGAAGTAGCCCATTATTATCTCAGTGGAATAAAAACTTTTTTTTTTTTCATCAGCTTTTACAGAAGACCTCTCTTGCAAATTATAACTTCACATTTGTATTTAAATTTAAATTCACTCTACTTAACAGACAAATATTACATGTTTCTCATTTCAATTTAGCAGTTAATTAATTTGGCCATTCTAAGGTTTAAGCAATAATTTTGATTTTGTCATATTGTAAAATACTGAGTTACTAAATTTGTTTAATAGATTCACAGCATAGTTGATTTAACATTTATTAACTGCACAGGTGAAGTGGTTTGAGAATCATTTTCAACATTAAACTGATATAGAAGTACAAAAATAAATAGGAAGGACTGGCTTGGTAATGTAGAGGGTTGCTGCCCTGACTGTGACATAGCTAACTGGGTTTGAGTTGTAGCCCCATCAATGGATGAGCCAGGCAGGGCAGGAAGAGAAAAGAAGGCTTGTGGTACTCTCACTTCACGTGGGGCAAGGTGTGGTTTGCTTGCACACAGAAGACAATCCTGGTGGAGATTGAAGAGACCGCAACTCCTGCTGCAGTGGAATGAGCAATTTTACTTGGAAGAAATGCCCTTTGTGGAAGTGAGGGAGACACCATCTCTGGAATGACAACAGCATTTGAAAAATGCTATAAAATGGCCCTTAATGAATTGATCTCCAGTTTTTTGGACACACAAAGACATTAGAAGTTTGTTCCTCCATTCTCATTGTTAAAATGATCAGTCTTGTCCATTGAGTATTGATTTTGGTTAAGAGGACTGGTCTGCATATCTAGATCTTTATATTTACCATCCATATCCCTTCAAAACATTGCTAGTTGAAGAATCTGACCTTGCTTAGTTGTGACTAAGAAATTTAATCAAATGATCTGCCTTTTCAATCTATGTTGCATCTTTAAATTCTTAAGATAAATTGTTGACAATGTCAAGAAACAAATCTCCCACAGAGGCTCATATTACCAACCAAATCAAAGATTTATATTCTGTTTAGCTGGTTTTACTCAGAGATGACACTTTTGACAGCTAGGCTATAATATCACTTTTCTTCATATTTTTGTTAAAAAAACATTTGCTTGAATGGCATTAGACTGCATTCATTCATTTTCCTGTACCTGCTTATTCCTTTTCAGGGTTGTGGGTGACATGGAGTTGCTTCTCACCAAAGAAGAAGATGAAAACTGATCTTAGATGAAATGCAGGCTTACTGCAGGACATACACATAGACTCACTCACTCATGTGCCACACACTTACCTCTGAGTGATCCAGAGGGTCACACGTTCACCTTGCAGTATGTCTCTGGAATATGGGAAGAAATTAAAACACCTATTGAAAAGTCTTGCATACACAGGGAGGACATGCAGACTTCATTCAGAAGACACTCCAGATGGAAAACAAATCACAAAATCAAGAGCTTTAAGGCAACAGTAATAACTGCTGCATCATTTGTGCTTACTTGCATTATAATGCCTCAAATGAAAATGATTCTTTAGCTGTAGAAAATGTAAATGCTTCTTGTGAAGCCTTTGAGGAAATCCGGGATCAGTTCATAGAAGGTGCAGAATGTCCCCGACATCATGAAGATTTCAGGATGACAAAATTAGTTAATAGTCATAATTTTAGCAATGCTAAATTACATTGTTGTCAATGGAACAGCTTTTGTCATTCATGCAAATAAGCTGCCAGTTGTCAAAGGACTTTCTCATCAAATCTAATGGCAACCTAAATTCTAATTGCAGGTTTTATAACATCATTCTAATACAAAAAAATAAATAAATCAATAAAAAAAAATACAAGAACGCATGTTTTTATAACAGATGATATATATGTGTTAATAGTTTTGTGACAAGACTTGTTTGGTAACTGTTCATGTCTAGGTTGTTAGGATAATGTCATGTAAATAAATAGGGACAATTCCACTAACACGTCTTGTTACAACAGTGACTGGGAAGATCTGAGTGAATGTTTCTGGGCTCTATAACATAATGTAGGACTTGAGTCACCTAAGAGTCATTTCCAGCACCTTTCAGACATGAAAACTTAAAGGGCCATGACCACAAAAAGCAACACATTTCACAACACAGTTTCTGCTACTGCATGCCTTAGATGTAATGAGAGAAAAAAAAAAAAAAAAAAACATTTTGTTGATGGTATAATGTGATGTGTTAAGTTTAAAAAAAATCTGTACATTTTGTCATTAAATGCATAGTAAAATCAAGGGCAAGGATCTGTACCTTCTTGACACATAATCATTTCCACAAACAGTAATGAGAACTTCAAGAAAAGATTCTTCTGAACTTTTCCAATACAGCCATCGAAAGGAGTCTACACAGAGAGCAAGTAAAAGTTGTTAGATTTGTATAGAACTGACCTTAACATGTGACAGTCGGCACATAATTCCAGTTCTATACAGGGTGAATGCAACAAAAGAAGAGCAGCAGTAGGAACATATCCTTTTTAAGTGCCATGACATAAATGCAGCTGTTCTCGCCCATCCCCAGCTAAAAGTGTAAACCCCATGACTATTCATAGTGGTATGTAAGCATATGCAGTATGTAGCTTATGAAATACAGGTATATTTTCTCAAAAACAGTAGTCCGCTGTGCAGATATATGGTAAAGTAATTGTCTCCAAACAGATGAAAAAACAAATACCACGGTCGGACTGCAGAGAAACATTTTAAAATATTTTAATTAAACGCTTGAAAATAAAAATAACGTTTTTCATCCTGTTTGCATACAGGACTTCTTCAGAAAGCTCACACAGTTGAAAATTTTCAAAGTGTAGTATTTATACAATGTTTCTAAAAAGCGCGCAAAATTTTTTATTAACGCTTATCTTCTTAAAGAGATATATGTACATACATACTAACAAAAAGAGAGAGAGACTGGACAACTTCATTTTATGCTGACAACTTTACAAATCCCTTTATATATATATATATATATATATATATATATATATATATATATATATATATATATATATATATTCTTTCTAAATAGGGAAAAATTACAACATAACCAACATTCAGATGCCTATGATTTAATATTTCCAATATTTTGAGGGTGTAAAATACACGAAAAATTAAATATTTAAATAAATTTATGTGCAAATATATGTAGATCTGTATATATTATGCATGTCGAAAAATATAATGGATCTGTTAAAATTTATATATGTGTTATACGTACACTTACAACATGCGTTTTATGTTGTGTATACACATATACGCACATACTCACACACCCACACACACACACACACACACACTCACACACGCACACACACACACACACACACACACACACACACACACACACACACACACACACACATACACGCACACACCCACACAAGCGCGACCTCCACCTCACCTTATGCACAATATAAAATATAAAATATAAAACATAAAATATGTAAATATAAATATAAATAAATATATAAGAAATAAAATAAATTGTAATTATAAATACATATTTGATCTTTATAATATATAAAAATGTATATTTTATATTTTATGAAATGTGAAATGTAAGTTATTAAATAATAAAATTGTAAATATTATATAATAATTATCATGTGCGATAAAAATACGCTGATTGTGCCTTTAAATATTTGCATGTGCACAATCTTAACTTGCATTTCGATGAACCTTATGAAATACTTAAAGATTCTATATTGACAATTCATCAAATATCTGACATTCAATGTTTAATAATACATTAAAATGAAAACTTTATATTTAATATAGGGCAAGGGCTACAGATACCATGTGTGGCGACATCTTCAATATCAAATGTTAATGATAATAACAACAGTATGACCTCTCCACGAAATGAGGCAAATATAAATGTGGAGAACAACATACCAGTGACAGAGAGAATTGGTACACAAAATCAAATGATCACTAATATACCACCTACAGGAACACAAATTCCAAACTTAAAAGATTGGTTAATAACACCAGTGGGCTTAAATACATCGGGACATTCAAATAGTGAGGCAGGAATGGAACAGAATGATAGCCCACTTTTATTTAATTTATTAATACATATATAAATTTTATATTGTGCATAAGGTGAGGTGGAGGTCACGCTTGTGTGGGTGTGTGCGTGTGTGTGTGTGTGTGTGTGTGTGTGTGTGTGTGTGTGTGTGTGTGTGTGTGTGTTCGTGTGAGTGTGTGTGTGTGTGTGTGTGGGTGTGTGAGTGTGTGCGTATATGTGTATACACAACATAAAACACATGTTGTAAGTGTACATATAACACATATATAAATTTTAACAGATCCATTATATTTTTCGACATGCATAATATTTACAGATCTACATATATTTGCACATAAATTTATTTAAATATTCAATTTTTCGTGTATTTTACACCCTCAAAATATTGGAAATATTAAATCATAGGCATCTGAATGTTGGTTATGTTGTAATTTTTCCCTATTTAGAAAGAATATATATATATATATATATATATATATATATATATATATATATATATATATATATATATATATATAAAGGAATTTGTAAAGTTGTCAGCGTAAAATGAAGTTGTCCAGTCTCTCTCTCTTTTTGTTAGTATGTATGTACATATATCTCTTTAAGAAGATAAGCATTAATAAAAAATTTTGCGCGCTTTTTAGAAACATTGTATAAATACTACACTTTGAAAATTTTCAACTGTGTAAGCTTTCTGAAGAAGTCCTGTATGCAAATAGGACAAAAAACGTTATTTTTATTTTCAAGTGTTTAATTAAAGTATTTTAAAACGTTTCTCTGCAGTCTGACCGTGGTATTTGTTTTTTCATCTATATGGTAAAATAAGCGTGTTCAACATTCGGCTCACCTTCGATTTCACTGGCTACATGGTTGCCAATCATGTAGATTCATAGGATCATAGGATTATAGGAAGTTACTAGGCTATTGGCCCTAAGACCCTTACAAGCCTAGCCAAGAATTTAGCCCATGTTCCAACAAGTCAGCACCCTATGCCACTGTCAAGCAGGGACAAAGGTGGACTCCCAGGGGTGTATTTTCTGTTCCCCATCCAGTTATCCAGATTCCTCTTAAAAAGTTTTAATGAGGTACTCTGCTTTAAGTGAAGAGAGAGTCTATTCCACAAAAAGGTAAGCCTCTGGGATACAAATCCGTCCTGGCAACAAGTCCTATTGATGTCACAGACCAGGTTGAGGTCATTTGTGCGGGTTACTCGAGTGGAGTTTGACTTGCAGATATGCAGCAATCCCATCAGGGCGGGGTCTGAGATTGCTTTGTATGCCAGACAGAAGTCACCTCTGAGGAGTCTGTGGGAGACTTAGTAGAGGAACAAGGATTTTAGCCTATCTGTGTAGGGTAGATGTTTGAGGTCCGGGATTCAACAGGTGAGGAACCACTGTGGTCTCTCCAGCTGCTGCATGTGCTTTGTGAGGTACATTCCGAAAGGAGCATTGTACTCAATAATAGGTCTTATAAAGGAAGAATATAGGGATGTTATGGCCACCTTGTCCCTGGATGAAATACCCTTACTAATGTTGCGGCCATGTAGAAAGCTTTCCATACAATGGAGGCAATATGGTGGTTAAAAGTCAGTTTGCTATCAACCTGGGTGCCCAAGTCCCTCATGACTGATTGCATGCTTAGTGCCTTATTATCAATGTGATAATTTGTGGGGATGTCATTTTTTTCAAAAGGGATGATGATGCATTTTTTGGCATTCAGTTTGAGGCCATGTTTCTGGCACCAGTCATTTGTTTGGGTGAGACCCTCTTGAGGATGTCCACATCACTACGGGAAGTGATGAAAGCACCCAGGTTGCAGTCATCTGCAAACTTGGTCAGCCATAGCCCACTAAATTTGGCCTGCATCTCTGAGAAGTATATCCCAAACAGCAGTGGCCCCAAAACTGATCCCTGGGTTATACTTTATTTTTTTATTTTATTTATTTATATACTACTTGAGGTGGCTTCCCCTATTTTGACTAGGTAGGTTCTGTCAGTGAGCCAGTTTGCTACCCATCTGAAAACATATAAATTGCTGCCTAGTTGATAGAGTTTGTTTATTGTACCTGAGTGGAGAATAGTATTGAAGGCCTTGGCCAGGTCAATGTAGGCGGTGTGCATCATCTTCCCCTCATCTATGGCCTTGGCGACTGCCTCAAAGAAGTCGACCAAATTTAACAGACATGACCTCCACTTGACAAAGCCAAACTATGTGGGATCAAGTGTCTGGAGGTTGCCAATGTCCTTGTTAATGAGGTCCATGATAATATGCTCCATGGCCTTGCAGATCAGGCTAGTTAGGCTGATGGGTGTATAATTTCCTGAATCGGTGCATGATCCACTTTTGTGCAAAGGGATGACAGCAGCTGTCCTCCACTTTGCTGGGATGAAGCCGGTACTCAGGCTTTAATTGAATAGGGTGCCTAATGATGCTGCAGGTTCCTGCCTGAGTTCATGTAGGATGCAGCCTGGGATGTTATCAGATCCTATGGAAGCTGTATTTTTGCATTTGAGAGGGCGGTGATGACTTGTTCCCTAGAGGTAAGGGGCCGAGGGCAAGTACTGGGGATGTCCTGTTTTACTGATGGGGGAGACAGATGGGTGAAGTTTTCTCTGAACCTGTCTGCCAACAGTTGTCTATCACTACAGGGTTTGTGTATGTGGTGTCCTTGACCACCAGTTCTGAGCAGATCTTGGGGCTTCCCTTGAGATTGCAGACATATGTGAAGAAAGCCTTATTGGTAAAAATTTACAAAGAAAAAAGTAAATAGAAAAAATAATATATGCAGCTAAATACTGGGACTTGGTAAAATAGTTAAGGTGTTTTATTCACAAAGTACAGTTTTGATTCTCGCCTTTGGGAAGGAAATTTATTAGGCTTACAAATGGTCTCTTAAGAAAGCTGGCCTAGTAATTGTCTATGAAGTTATGAAACCATGAATCTAAGGAAAAGAGAAAATGAATTTTTAGACAGCTTTCTGTAAATGTGAATATTATTAAGAATATAGTAAGAAGAGTAGGAATTTTGCAATGGTGTAATATATGTGATTTAGATGTAATTATATTAGAAGACATTCAATTTTTAACAAATGAAATAATACAAACAGAGAAACTGTAGGGAGAAAAGACAAGGTTCAAATTTCAAAAGGAAAAAAAAAACTCCAAGCTACCATGACTGACAAACAAAAAATGTATTAATAGGAATTGTAAGCGCTTTCGTGGTAATCCAAAAACCGCTTCTTCAGGCCACCTAAACACATAAAAAAACATATATTTAAAATAATTGATAAATTTTTTATCTTAAAGACTCCCCCATCTATAGAATAGACTCCTTCAACATGTCAAGCATAGTACCTCTCTAGCCCTCTTTAAGATGAACCTAGATGACTGGATGGGAAACAGAAAATACACCCCTGGAATCCCACCTGTGTCCCTGATGGACAGGGGAAATAGGTGCTAACTTTGTAGGAACATGGCCAAAATCCTTGGCTAGGGTTGTAAGGGCCTCTGGGCCAATAGCCTGCTATCATCCTATGAACCTATGAACCTATGATTATCATTAGTAGATGTGGCCAGTTTGGACTTAATGTTTGTTTTGGAGGATTTTACTAGTGGTCTTATTTGCTTGTTCAGGATAAGGTGAGATTACTTCCAATTAGACTCTTACTCCTTCTTGGTCCTGGACAGCAATTTTTTCCTTTTGTTATAGAGTTTATTTATTGTAGATGTCCACCAGACTTCCTTGAGAAGGATGATTTTGTCCTCTCTGGTATTCCTGATGCCATGCAGCTATATAAATAATCATATAGCACTTTGATGCAGATTTTGGCATATGTGCCAGTTCATTTGGAGGGGGAGGGAGCTGTGAAGCTGTTTATACTGTCTCTCAGGAGGTTGTAATCAGATTTGGAGAAGTTTTTTTGTTTGACCCTAGCTGGGGGGAGGGGGGATGGTGACTTTGAAAATGACTGCTTTGTGCTTCTATCTTACCAGGGATGATGACACTGTAAGGATGCTGCAGTGGTTACTCATATTGGTTAATACCAAGTCCAAGATATTTTCACCTCTTGTGGGGGTGTCAACCAACTGGTCCAAGGCATTTGCATTGATGTAATCAAGGAATTTCTAGGCATTTGTGTTTTGGCATGAGTATTTCTTCCGATCTATAGTTGGATAGTTAAAGTCACCTAGGATCAGTGTAAAATGTTGAATCTTGATAGAGTCAAAGAGGTCCAGATAGGTGGGTGGGCATCTTGAGTCAGAGTTGAAAGCCCGTAGCTAGCTATGATTTGAGTCAGGGTCTTGTCAGTTTTTAACTGCATCTGGAGTATTTCCTGTGCATCATACTGTTTGACCAGCCTGGAGGTGTGTATGTCTTTTATATATATATTGCAACTCCACCTCCTTTTGTTTAGCTGCCCAGGGTTTGGGGTCTGAATGAATGACAGGATGAATAACCTGGTATGGCTGGGGTGCTCTCAGCAGTTTTGAACCAGGTTTCTGTGACTGCACAAATATCAGCTTCTTCCAGGGTTAAGAATGCTTGCAATGAGTACAGTTTCATGTCTGGATTCCTCGTGTTTAGCAACGTGACCTTTAATTTACATTTTGATGAAATTTTCATGTTTGTCAGGAGCCTGAAGCCCAAGAGAGACAGATGCAGGCCATCTCTGGCAAAGCATCGAGGCTTGTCAGTCATGTCATCCCAGGCTGTCCGGTACTGGATTGCCTTGGAATGACACCAGAATTTAAGCCAATTGTTAAAGTCAATCATTTTCTGTTTGTATTGAGGAATTATTCTGGGTGATGGTAGAATACTGCTTAAGGCTAGGGATATACCTGCCTGGACACATACTCAGCGAGCTCGATCAAGTCTCTCTTCATATAGTCCAGGGAGGTACGTCTCAATTCATTCACTCCAACATGAACCATGAAAGAGTCATAACCGTACTTGTTGAGAGACTTGAGTGCATTGGTGATATGGGGGATTCTGACACCCAACAAACAACTAACCATTACTTTCTCCTTATCCAGCCTGGTAAAGGTCACATCTGTGTGTCCCACAATGGAGTCTCCTATGACTAATATGCTGAGTTTATGTTTAAGCCTTAGTGGCTGTGAGACACAGGTGTGTGGACTATGTGTGGTGTGTGGTGTGGTGGGCAGTGGAGTTTGCATGCATTTATGCCTTGGAGGTCTCTTTTGTTTGGGTATGCTTTTGTTGAGGACCTCCACAAATGTGGGGGTATGTTGTATAGGTGTGGGTGGTGCTTGAGGTGTAGTGTTCATGTGGCCAACCTTCTCAGTGACAGATATACTGGTTTGTGGGGGAGAGAGCAATGACACTAGTTGCTTAATGTAAATGCATCTCTCACAAATTGTGTTCCTAGGTGGTAGTAGTAGAAGGTTGTCCATCTACATGAGGCAGGTTCAGGGCTGGTTCAGGACTGCCAAAATGCTGAAGATGCAAATGAGGTCTGAACTCACTAGAATTGCTGAATCACAATAAATTGGAACCATGTAGGGATGTTCACATCGTGTAAGCACTCAGTGTTTATTTTCAATGGATGGCAATAGTGAATGATGGCAACAGGGGTGTGCATCAGGTTAGACTTACAGAGGTGTACATGTAGTTCTGTGAAGGGTGAGGGGTGAAAATGCACATAAGCAGTGTACAATTCACAAGTTCTTTTTGAATAAGATCCAACCTCCTCTTCATTTTTTTGGCAAAATGTGCTGACTCTGTCCACGTTAAGTACTTTTTTATTATTTTGGTCATTGTTTGCATGATATGGCACTAAGTCCAATCACGACAAGTGGACTTATTTCCCTGTGCTTCTCATGTAACTATTCCTGTGGCAGAATGCGTATGTGCAGGGCTGGAGTACAGATGGTCCCAGGTTATAGTACAGGGTGTACAACCTTTTCTTCACTTTTTGCGCTCCATGTTTGTGGGGTGTCATGGGAACAGAGGAAATTAATACCAATTTTACCTGTGCTTACCTTATTTATGTGCAGGTGCATGAAGCTGCAATGATAGGGCACTAATGAGCAAGCAGCAGATGTGTTTAATGGACACTAATCACAGCATAAGTGGGAGAATTGCATGTTAATGAACCAATCCAACACAGTGGAGGTATTCAACAAGCTATAAGGCATCCATGTAGACTCCATACTGGATTTTCCTGCATACTTCAATACTATTGGAGGAGAGACACAGAAGATCTATGGGGAGGGGTAGCTGCTTTGATCCATCTGTATGTGCTAAAGGCTGAATCCAATGGTGCTGTCTCTGGTACCAATACGGCTAGGCTGAGAAGAAGAAGAGTTTTCAGGTCCCAGATAACTTATTAAATGCTACATGACCTGGAGATTATAGAGCACTATAGAGTGGACAGGGACACACTACAAGAACTCTGTGTCCTCTGCCTCCCTCAACCCAGAGCCAGAGCCAACCGAGAGGAGTCCATCCCAGTGGAAACTAAGATATATATAACCCTTAGAATCTCAGGTACAGGTACCTTACAAAGACCAACTAGGGGCATGATGGATGTGCTACAGGCATCAGCATCCAGGGCATATGTTTTCCCTATAGCTCTGAGGAGACAGCCAACAATATGCAACATTTCTACCACATAACACTACTCTGAAGTATTGGGTGCCATAGATTTCACTCATGTACACATTAAGGCACCACCTGGTAAGCAGGGTAGAATCTACATTAATTGCAAGGGCTACCACTCCATCAACTGCCAAGTCATGTATAATGCCCAGGGAATTATCTTGAATGAGTGTGTGCTGGCAACCCTGGCAGTTATCATGACTCCCATATCTGGCACACATCACAACTATACCAGATGTTTGCTAGGGGGGGACATCCCAAAGGGCCATTTACTGGGGGATGCTGGTTATACACTGGAAATGTGGTTGATGACACCCATCAGAAATGCTCACAAAGCTATGGAAGAATGCCATAATGAGGCACACACTCAAACCAGAAACATCATAGAGCATGTATTTGGGCTGCTGAAGTCACAGTTCCAGTGACTAGATACATCTGGTGGGACCCTGCAGTATAATTCACACACATGTACACAAATCTTCACAGTATGTTCTATGCAACACAGTCCATATATAATAAAGATAATTAAATGTACAAATAACAGCTGATGGTTTGATAACAATGTACATTCTATTGCAGTTGGTTGCATCAAGAATTACTTTAGTTCTTTGTTGCAAAGTTTGTTTGTGTGGCAAAGAGAAATGAGGCATCCATCCTGCTTTCTGAAGCTGCATTTCTGTGAGTATTCATATCCAAACTATGTAGAAATATCTTGTGTGTACTATCATTTTCTACTGTGCATGTCATACATTGCTGTTCCTCATTTCACGTCTCCTTTTTTTCTGTTCTTATTTTTCTTATTTTTAATTCCATTTTCTTGCATGATTCACCACATAGCACAAATAGTGGAACTGGAGAACAAATACATTTCAGGTTTGGCTGTGCTTATCTGGTTTGTGTGAAGCTAAGCATTGCAGCCACAGGAAAAAAATGGACCACTTAAGAAGCAGACAGCCATAAATAGAAACTGGATACATTTGATTAATGCTCTTGACCATCATGAAAACCTGGCCTGGAGTACGGATGGCACTGGGTTCTAGTACAAAGTGTGAAACCTTTGTTTTACTGCTGTAACATTACAGTTTACAGCGATGAAGTAAAACGTAGACAACTGTTTCCTCCACCTTATTGTGGCAACAGGTGTAAGTGTAGGACTACCATACATGTGGTCCTGGGTTCGATTATATTCCATGCACTAATACTATTACTTTTTTTGGTTTAGTAATCTATGTATGATAACATTTATGACCAAATGTATGACTGCGGGTATACTGTGTACTATAGTCCTGTAAACATATTCCTGCTATCTGGGCCAGCATGGCCTTCACCTTTGCCAACAATACATACACAACTGCCGGTACGCGCAATAAACATGACATTGCATTGCTTGCCGCTGTTGCATTCTGCTTATTACTGCCCAAACACAGTGCTGATAACCAGCTGGTATATGTTAGATACTCAATACTGTCAGATGTTAGCAATGCAGCTTGCATCTGTGCACTGCTTACCTACACCAAACAGGTGTATCTCACATGTGTGTACACTTTGTTAACCATTGCCAAACCCATTGCTTGTTGCACTATAGAACTGTATATATGATGCTTTATTATTGATGTTTATTCTCCATTTCCTTTGTATGACATAAAACTACATGTGGAAACATTGCAGACTAAGGGGCCAATGGAACTATGTGTCATATATTTGCAATACATCCCTGTGCTGGACCTACCATCACCAAGCACTACAACCCTGGGGTATCAGTACTTTTTCCACACATATATCAACCAGACTACAAAGTGTAATATGTAATGCTGTGTGCTCCCTCATGGACAAGGCCAGTAGGTAGTGCTCACAACCTCACTCTGCTAAACTCAAACATCCAACTATGCTCAATAAGGGTAACTGTGTTGTTACACAGCTAAGCATCTAAACAACCCAGTGCTATGAGGCTAGTAGCTGATATGACACTATGAAGCTATGGGCCTATGCAGGCCTCCCAAGCAGTTGTTCCCCACATGACTTGATTATGTCACCTACTATAAACGTACCTGCACTCTTCTATAAATCAGATTTGTGTCATAGTGCTTAAGTTAAGTACTGTGTTCTGTATTCTCTGCACTTAGATGGGGTTCTGTTTTCATTGCAGTCAACTGTGTGAGTCTAGTCAGCAAAGTATATGTGGTATACTACAGTTACCTCTCCAATGGCATGGATTACCATTATTTTTATACTTGCACAAGCCTACATATCCATTTCATGGGGCCCTCCCAACCTGTTGCCTCCCACATGGCCTGCTGATGTCATCTACTCTAGGTTCACCTGCATTCCTGTATAAATCAGACTTGTGCCATGGTTTTTGCATTAAGTTCTGTGTTCTGTAGTCTGTGCACTTAGATAGGTAGGGGTTCTGTTCTCACTGCAGTCAACTGTGTGTGTTAGTCAGCAGAGTAGGTGTGGTATCCTACAGTTACTTCTCCAATGGCATGGACTGCCAGTATTTTGATAATTGCACAAGCCTACACATCCATTTCATGCAGCCCTCACAACCTGTCACTTCCCACATGGGCTGCTGATGTCATCTGCTATAAGTTCACCTGCAATCCTGTATAACTCAGACTTGGGCCTTAGTGATTGGATTACATACTGTGTTCTGTAGTCTGTGTACTTAGATAGGTAGGGGCTCTATTCTCACTGCAGTCAACAAGGTGTGTGTGTGTGTGTGTGTGTGCATGTGTATGTGTGTGCGTGTGTGTGCGCGCGCGTGCATGTGTGTGTGTGTGTGTGTGTGTGTGTGTGTGTGTGTGTGTGTATGTGTGTGTGTGTATGTGTGTGTGGAGAACATTTTACAACAGCATGTCGGACACATATCCTGTCTTTGACAGACAGTGCAGATGTCATCAGCTATAAAGTGTTGTCTCACACACTCCAAGTCATAGTGTAGTCTGTGTACTTAGATAGGTAGGGGTTCTATTCTCACTACAGTCATCAAGTTGTGTGTTTGTGTAAGTGTGTGTGTGTGCGTGTGTGTGCGTGTGTGTACATGTGTGTGCGTGTGTGTGCGTGTGTGTGTGTGTGTGTGTGTGTGTGTGTGTGTGTGTGTGTGTGTGTGTGTGTGTGTGTGTGTGTGTGTGTGTGTGTGTGTGTGTGCATATGGACAACATTTTACAACAGCATGTCGAACACATATCCTGTCTTTGACAGACAGTGCAGATATCATCAGCTATAAAGTGTCATCTCACACACTCCAAGTCAGAGTTGAGATGTGGCACTTACGTAAAGTACTGTGTTCTGTAGTCTATATATTTAGGTAGGGGTTCTATTCTTGCTGCAGTTGTGTGTGTGTGTGTGTGTGTGTGTGTATGTGTGTGTGTGTGTGTGTGTGTGTGTGTGTGTGTGTCTGTGAGCTGTTGCTTGACATTACCAAGAGCATTTTACATCAGCATGCGGGACACTTATCCTATCTTTAAAAGCCACTGCTGATGTCATCAGCTATAAAGTGTTGTCTGACACACCCCTAGTTGGAAATGAGCTGTGGCACTTATGTAAAGTACTGTGTTCTGTACGTTGTCTACTAGGTAGGGGTTCAGATCTTAGTACTTTATGACAGCACAGCATTTTCTTTTCCCTTTCCTTAGTTTTCTCCATTTAAATTTCGTTTTTTTTGCCACTGTTTAGGCAATGCACCGAGTGCAAAAACACTGGAACCAGGGATCCCAGACCACCCGAAAAGCACACAACCAAAAATAGAAAATATACTGTGTACTATATTCCTGTCAGTATATTCCTGCTATGTGGACTGGTATGGCCTTCACTTTTGTCTAAAGTAGATACACAAATGCCTGTACATCCAATAACTCTGAAAGTGCATTGCTCACCAATGTTGCACTCTGCTTACAATTATGCACTGCTGAGCACCATGATTGCATGATGGTAAGCATTATACAACATTTTCAAAGAATGTGCAGTCTCCCAGTAAGTGTGAATACTGCACTTTGCAGGAAGCCATCATTCTACATTGGTTTTGATCTGTGATAGACATGGCAGGCAAAGGTAGTGAGATTCCCTGCACAATGATGAGATGTCAGCTTTTAACAGTGGTGACATGGAGAGCAAGCAGGGAGCAAAACAATAGGAATTCCCTGCTAAACTGTGACAGTTAGGATTGACTGTATGACATACATGTACTGCAAATATGACTCTGTGGTAGCACATATTAATGCATTGATATATTCCTTGTTGTTTGGGCCAGATGGTACTGGGTTCTAATACAGGTGTGTATAGAACTTTTACAGGTGTCTATGATACATTGACATACATTTATATACAGATATCATTCACTGTTGCTTAGCAGTGGTAAACAATGTGCACCATCACTCAATAATGCTTTATAAAAAAAGAAATGGGGAAGATAGTACAGTGATCATATGGGGAGCAAGCACAGGGGATTACAAAGGGAAATCCTTGCTAAACTGTGACAGTTACTGTTGATTGTGTAAAATACATGTGCCACTTAACTGACTCTGTGGCACCACATAGTCTTGCTTTGATTCATTCTTTTTGGGCCAGATGGTACTGTATTCGAATCCAGGTATATGTATATGCTACTCAGAAAGTTAATTCTAATGTACAGCTTATTTATTCTATCAACTTCTGAGGTGCAGAAATGCAATATTACTTATCTGTACATATTTTATGGGCTGTTGTCTTCCCATTATGTATGCCTTTAGTCTTGCTCAAAGTGGATGACCAGTATGTTTCTGTTTCATTGTAACATGTCTGTGCGACATTTTATGTCCCTATTCCTGTTTACTTATCTTTACATTATGTTGGCCTTTGTCGAGAAAAGTTGTGCAGAATCAGTGCTATCTGTGTAGCCCTGGTGGTCATTGCGGCATTTCATGCAAATTCTTGGACTGTTGGTGCTTTGACTTACACGGAATTGCTCTCTGCATTTGCTTGCAAGATTTTGTGGCCAACAACACTGCCAGGACCTCTGAAATCTTGCTTAGACATGCTGCACCTCATTAATATGCATTGTGTGATGCCGTGTGATGAGCACTGTCACAGTAGCAGTTACACACCCTGTAGACTCTGTGCAAACCCTACACAGAGTTTATTGAATACTGGGGTCTGTTTATGATATATGTAATGTAGGAATATGGGATCATACTAGGTAACTAATCACAGGGGCCATAAGATAATTAACCATATTACGCCTTTAAGCAGACAAATTAGAAGTTCTTATTAGTCTTTTCCCGGCATTCAGTAGTGCTCAGTTCCTATTGTAATTCAGAGACACCTTAGCTGCAATAAGGAAAGACTTCATTACTGGCTAATTTGCATGGCTCTAAATAGCCATTGACTACCATGACTGCAGAGTAGTACTTACCTGCAGCAGTTAACACTTGCAGCCCAGGCATTTTGGTGGCTCAGCCATCTCCCTTCATTTCCTTTCAAACATACACACACACAGTAAAACACTCACACACATTACATACTACATACTTGTGCCTGACCTGCCAAAACTTAACCAAATGTCTTCTTCTTATGTTATCCCTGCCTTGTAAATCATAGATGATTACATTCTGTCAGTAAAAGCAGACATTAGAGTATTATACTTCGTATGATTAGCAGCTGCATCACAATGCTAGACTGGATGCTCTATTAATTTTTCAAGTGTCTCAAAGTCACATTTCAAAATTCTCCCTAATATAATTTAATGCTCCTCCCAATTTTGCTCTGAAGGTCTTTCCCCAAACACATGTATGTCCTCCTATACCTCTCAACTGTCTCTGATTTTACAGCATGCTCCTGCAATTGCTTATTTTATGCATAACTCTCAGATCTCTAAGTTTTTACAAAATGCCCAGATTTTTTGCTTTGCAAAACCTGTCATTTCAGTAACTTTCTAGGTTTATATGAGGAATCCACCCCCAATTGTCAGTCTTTGTTGTCCCAATTAATTTTGGCTTTTGTCTAGAGTTTTTGAACTACAAGTTTGACAGGCATGCTTATATTGTACCATCCATCTTCCTTACAACTCACAAGCTATGGTAATGCTTGAATGTTGCTAGAGTTATTTCAGTGTTCAACTTCATTGTACAGCTTGGACTTTGTTGATCCTCCTCCCTGACCGACATAATCTTTCTTTTTTCTTTTAAGACATTCAGTGTTTAGTATCTATAGTGTCTAATGACCCCCCCAAAAACACACTGTCTTTTTTTCTTTGAATAAATGCTTTTAATGCATGCTATTTATAAAATCCCTAGTGTCTTGTGTGCTCTACCACCCATGTCTTGTTTAAGTGCCATTAAGGCACAAAATATAGTGAGCTCTACCTGGCAACTAGTGCCCCCCAGTGTCCCCCAATGGCCCTACATATTATTAAGGCACAGAACTGAAAGGTTATTCTTGGTGTCTAGTGTTCCTTCTGACCCTAAGTGTAATTTAGGCATGATATTAAAAACATATTCCTGGTGTTTAGTCTTCCCCAGAACTGGATCATCATCACATGTAGCCCTAAACAGGGTAATGGACCCGCCACCCCGCAGTTGTGCCAGTGTCACACTACTCTCCCAAGTACCATAAGCAATGTTCATAATTGCCTGCCAGTGTGCATACTATATTCTTCTTTACTTTTACAATGATTACATATTACAGAGATGTGGATTTAATTTAAAACTTTTATTTCAAAATTTATATCAAAGACATTGATGCCATTAGCCAAACAAAACAGGATAAGCAACATTAAACTTCTCTTAAAAACAAACTCTCATTCATTGAAAATGCATTGACATTCACATTCATTGACTATACATCTGGCCATAGAAAGATTAAGTGTAGCTTGGTCTCCTGAGTTGTTTTCAAACCAAAGGCACCTTGCATACATTTTAGGTACATACACAAATGTATCTGTTTGTTTATTCACCTTCATGATTATTTTAAAGGATGTACTTCTAAACATCAAAATATACAACTCTCGAAATTATAGCAATCAATCCCAAAAGACTGAAAGCTAAAACAATGAAAAATAAAAACACCTGTGTTTTTTGCAAGGCGGGACGAGCCTTCCTGTAACCTTCCATGTGGGGGCTGTACCACCCACACCCCCTGCTAATTATATGTAGCAGCCCCGTGATCAATCTACAATGGGGAAAGACAATCTCCACTGTGCATAATCCTGCATGAACTTACATGGCAGAAGTGATCAGATGAGTTTTGACAACTTCTGCTGGTGTTAAAAATGTTTGAGAGTATGATTATACAGAGTGTTTATATTTCTTATTTAGTACAGGAACATTTGTTAGAGTGTATTTTACATTTATAGTTTTGAACATTCTTAACAGTAAGAAATAAAACAATATGCAGGATTCACGAAGCCTCCGTGTAAGAGTTACAAGGCTTACACGGAGGCTGCAGTTAAATGGTGTGACGTCAGCATGTCATGCATATGCATGAGGGCATGCTGAATCACACCTAAGGCTTACACGGTCCATGGAAGACAGTAGGGGGCGTGTCCATAGGCCGAGTCCTGCAAGCGGACATGCCCCCAGAAGAGTAAAAGTGCCTAAAGTAAACCCCCATGACAGAGTACATGGAAATGTGAACAAACACAACACAACACATGCTCCCACAGACTATGAACATAAAATTATATAAATGAACATCTTATATTTTTTTGAAATTGTAAAGATGTTTGCCCGTGAGTGCGCTCATTTGTGCGGGTGTGCCCATAGCTCAGCCACAGTTAGCAGTAAGTGGAAAAGCATATAAGAACTAACTATGCAAAGTAAGCCAAAAAGCAATAGCGTAGCGGTAGAGACGTCGGCTGAAGAGCAGGCAGTCATGGTTCGAGACCCCACAACATAAATTTTTATTTTTAGTGAAATAAGCACAAAACAAGTCCCTGACATATATGTACACATATAAAATTATATTTTATGTAAAATGTAATGAAATAGGCCATGTATTTTGAAGAAATGTGAGATAACAAAATAATAAAAAATGCCAGATGTGCCTATAGCTGAGCTACAGTTTAACAAGGTGAGTGCATCTGCCCGTAGGTGAGCAGTGGTTTAACAGGAGTGCCCGAAGGTGAGCAGTGGTTTAACAGGTGCAAAATGAGTGCCCGTAGGTGAGCAGTGGTTTAACATGCTGAAACTGTGTGCCCATGGCTGAGTTGAGCGTAATATGCATGCTGACAGCCAAATGACACGTAAACCAGTGTAACCCATTTGCTCGGAGCTGCGCACCTCACCAACAAGCTAACCGACGAGCAACGTTGAGCAAGCTGTAACAAAACTGCCTTTACACAGACACACCCCCTAGCCTGTCTAGACAGACATAAAATATAAAAAGCAGTGGCCAAGTTCGAACCCAGAATACCATGCACAGTAGTCAAGGTACTGAACCACTAAGCCATGACAGCTATACTTAGAAATGCAGTAATAGCAAATATATAGGAATGAATAGAAAGAGGAGCATGACAAAGCAGGTTTTGTGAAGCTGATACAATTCCAAAATGGCCAATCACAGATAAGTGCGGGAAAAACGGCATATATAAGCCCCATAGGTGGGAATACACAGCATAACCGATTGTAGAACTAACTTGCAGCCAGAATGTCAGGAGTAGGTGAGGGTAGTTGATTCCGAGCACAGAGGTGGGGCATTGAGGAGTCCAGATATATGGTCTGGCTCCTTGTCCACAATCATGAGGCCCAACTCATGCAGGGCCAGGTCCTGTGGGGAGCATATAGGGCTGAGGCGTGGGACCGGTTGGCTCATGATCTCACCAGTGCCACAGGGATTCCAAGGACTGGTGAGCAGGTCTGTCACCACCATGCGGACCTGAAGAGACGTAAGCAGGACCAACTGAACCTTTGGATCCAGAAGGCCCGGCAAATGCCCAACGCCCCACTACTGAGTAAGTTACATCTAATTATGTATGTAAGAAATTAACTTAGCTGATATTATGGAGATGTGTATGCCAATATTACTTTATTTATATTACAGCTGCAGGTGTCCGTTCTGCGAACCGCATAGCCTATGGCGATAGGCTGGTGCGGTTGCGCTACCAGGCAGGTCAGTAATCCTCTCCCTGTAACTGTAAATAAATATAAAAGTATGACAGTTAGCAAAAGAGTGTAGTGTAGTCACTAAGTAATAAAATGTGCAAGTAACAGTGTAAGAGTGTTTGCAAGTATTGCTTGATTACAAAAGTGTGTTGCAGTCTGTAATCCAAACAGAAAAATTAAAATGTCTGAAATAAAGTCTGAAATAAAGATGCTCCACCTGTAATATAATAGTACACAACCTGCAACAGGCTAAAAAGTACAGCTGCAGAAGATGAGCAAATCACATGTGTGAAATATATCCCTGTTGAAATACTGAAACATGACAGAAGTGAGACTGTTGGAAAGGATTGTAATAACTACAGGTAAAACATGTCAATAAAGCCTAGAAGTAAGTACCATCCTGAATTGTAAAAATAAAACAAGTGAGAGAGTGTGAGAAAGAGTTATGAATCCACCAATAAAGTAGTAATAACTCCTGAATAAAGTATACTGCAGTTAGTACAGAATGAAATGAATGTGACAAGCAGAACCAAACTGCAAAATGTGTTCAAAATGTTCCTGCAGCTGGAATGTGTATCCCAAAATCTGGATATGTTGCTCTCAGTCTGCAATATGCAGATAGTATGATTGTCTGAAATAACAAACATCCACAGTTGTCTATAGCTATATAAAGCAAATATAGCAGGATGATGTAGCTGAACAAAGCCAGATATGAACGTGTATGAATAAAAATGAAAATGTATATTGATGTAGCAGTAACATTCCTATCACCAATTTGAAGTAGTTATCACATAGGAAACTGTAGGTAGAACTGTAGTGTGTATATATCTGCAGCTATTAGAAATGTACAGCATATGTATTGGTATTTGAAGGTGTTAATTATATTTTCTTCACCCTACCCTATAACCACGTATAATCCATTCCACGTGAAATTGGTATGTGCAATCACAATTAACACCCCTGGACATTTGTCCTGTTGGGTCATACATATTTGCATGTACGTTGATGCATCTGCCCTGTTCATACATCCAAACCTGATGGCCTGTTGCCATCAATCAACCCTGCATGTTGTTGGACTGTGTATTGCTGTTCAAATTATGCATGTGTTATGCTCGCTGTACAATGGTGTGAATATCTGGGTGTTTGGTTAATGGGAATACTAATGCATGCTGTTACAACTAATTGCGAATGGTATTGTATGTTACTAACCCAAACTGTCATGACATAATGCAAAACATAGGACGACAGGGAAGGCGGGTTCCAGCGGACCCACATCCCCCACCTCAGCTGGCGAGTGCACCTGGCAGTAGTGCCCAGTCTGGACCCTCCTCTGGTGGCCCTGTACCACCTGCAGGTGGAAGCGCTGCAGGGGATGGGGCTCGTCCCCCCTCTGCAAGTGTGGCTGGAGGAGAACCACCACTCACCCTCCGTAGCGTCTGGACTGTGGTGTGTAGGGAGATCCAGGAATCTGATCTTGGGCCCCTACGCCAGCTTGAGGCACAGGTGGCACAACTAACGGGCATGCCTGTTGCCCGGCCTACACAGCCACCAGCACAGCCCCGTCCTAGGCAGTGAAGGTACAGTGGCAACTGCCCATGGGTGGGGATATCAGTTCCACTGTTGCCATCTGTGGGCTCATGGGCTCTGGATATCCAAACATCCGTCCCCGTCAATTGTGTAACCCCCCCACACGTGTCATACACCGCCCCTGTATGCGTCTTGTTTGTCTTGTCTGTTGACCTACCCAACCTACCTCCCCAGCTATACCGATTTCCTGTACCTGACATACCACTCTCACCTGGAAAAAAAAAAAAAAAAGGCACTCTGTACCGACAAAAAAATTACGCCCCATACATAGCTGCCATTTCGCACACATGTCTGCTGGACATGGAAACTGTCAATTACAATTGGCTGTACAACAAGTATTATTGTTGTCCTTACACCTCTCTCAGGGGTGGAAGGTTTTAAATGTCACACAAAATTACAAACATATGCACAGCTGTTGCTGATGAAGAAATGGGCAGCTATGGGCCTTACCTACATCCCTCCTGCAAAACCCAAGCTTGTTTCCCTACTGTCTTACCCTCTTTGTGACCCCTTTTTCACCACTTTCCTGTCTCCCCATTTTCATTTCTTTCAAAGAAAATAGCGGGTGTGCGCCGAGTAAGCACTGTTAAGCGGTTGTAGCGGGTGTGCTTGCGAGCTGAACGCCAGTGCGCATGCGGGAGCTCCACGCAAACCAGCGCTAACCCGGTTACAACTGCTTAAAAGTGCCTTAGTCACTCTGAATGACAGGTCCTGTAGTCTGTTCAAAAGCAAAATAAAATCCCACTGTCAGTCCTGAACCCAGGACCTTGGAAACAGTAGTCTGCATGACTTACCACTAAGCCATGACTGTTATATAAGAACATTGTGCTACAATAAATATATCATGTAATAGTAGGAATGAATGTAAAGGGAATATAGGATGTCTAGTACACAAAGCATGTCATGTATATTTACTGTCAAATCTAGTGGATTTCTATAATAGTAGTGCGTGAACAGAAACAGGCATGCTAGCTGGTAGCTAGTAGGTAAGAATGTCAGTTATTATATATATATAAATATATATATATATATATATATATATATATATATATATATATATAGTTGTAGGTGTCAGTGTACATACACACTTAGTACAGGAAACAGGAGAGATGAATGGAGAAATGTTAATCTACAACACAGCCTGAATTATGAGAGAGATACTAACCTTTACACTCACAGAACAGTGTCCACAGCATACCAGCATGGTCCCCGCCCTTACAATCTGAAAGGGCAACGCCTATCTCACATACCCTTTTATAGCACTGTCCTGAAATCACAGTGAGAACTGCAATCAGTACACAACTGGCTGCATGCAATTAGCAAATGCTGGCTAACAAGTGGTGCAGAGGCCATCACATGGACATATGCAGATACCTACAGAAGCATCCTGTACTCCCAGTCCACGCATGCAATACTGTCATTGCACCGTCTAGAGGCAGAGAGAGAGAGAGAGAAAGAAAGAAAGAAAGAAAAAAGAAAATAAAAACACAAACAAAAACTACACTTAAGAAAAACTAAGTTGAAGCTGTCATCAGTGACAGTATCAAGCTGGGCTGGCAGCAGCAGGAACCTATACAAATGGTACCGCAATCAGCTGTGACAAACACAGGTAATGTAAAGTAACAATTTAATAGTCTACATACTGTGAACCCTCCATATGTGTTAATGGTCTGTATCTATATGTATGTCTATGTGATAAGTTATGTGTACGTTGTTTTACCCAAAGGGGATGACTATACATTTCATGCCATTCAGTGTTAGGCCATGATTCTGGCACCAGTTGTCCGTTTCAGTGAGGCCTGTCTGTAGGATGTGTGTGTCAGCTGGTGTATCGACTATGGCGCCTAGTTTTCAGTCTTCTGGGAACTTTGTCATCCACAACCCGCCCATGTTTGCTTTCACATCTGAGAAGTAAATGCCAAACAAGAGGGGTCCTAGGACAGAGCCCTGTGGGATACCACTTGTGACTGGCTTTGAGTCTGACATGGCTCCCGCAATTTTGACTTTATGGATTCTGTTGTTCAACCAGTTTGCAACCCATCATGTGACATATGTATTAACATTTAAGCTGATGAGCTTGTCTATGATGCCTGAGTGGGGTATTGTGTTGAAGGCCTTAGGCAAGTCCAGGTAGACTGTATGGACTGCTTTGCCCTCATCAATGGCTGTAGTGACTGTTTTGAAAAAGTCAACCAGGTTCAAAAGTCAGGATCAGCCCTTCACAAAGCCAAACTGGGTGGGTTCAAGTGTCTGTAGGTCCCCAATATCGCTGTATATGAGTTCCATAATGAATCTTTCCATAGCTTTGCAGACCAGGCTGGCTAAGCTTATGGGGTGGTAGTTCCCAGGGTCTGTAGAGGTGCCTCCTTTGTGGAGTGGGACCACTGTTGCTGTACGCCAGTGTTCAGGTACATATCCCATAGTAAGGCTAAGGTTAAATATCAGTTTTATATGCAGTTGTAGCTCCTCTTGGAGTTCACGTAGCACACATCCAGGGATACAATCAGGTCCCATTGATGCTGTGTGTTCTGCTTTGCTGAGGGCGGCCCTCACCTGGACATCTGAGATGACAGGGAGGTTACATTCAGCTGTGATAAGTATTTCTTCTTTTGGGGGAGAGGGAGGGGGGATATTTGCACTGAACCTGTCTGCCAGAATGTTGCCAATATCTGTGGATTCAGTGAATTTTATGTAGTTGTGTACTAACTCTGAGCATATCTGAGGCTTTTGGTCCATGTTTCTAACAAAACTGAAGAAGGCCTTGTGGTTATCTTTAGTGTCCTTGGCCATTTCTCTCTCAGAGTTGGCCTTGGATGTTGTTATGAGAGACCTTAGCTTTTTACTAGTGCTGACCACAGATGCCTTCCCTTTATGTGATTCTGCTCTGTCCTGCAGTAGCCTCCTTCTATCGTTATACAATTTGTCTTTGGCTGGGGTCCACCAGACAGGATGCTTAACCTTTGTGCATAGGGTCTGGGTTAGAATTGTGTGTGCATGTTCCATGCATTCTTGGGGATGTCCATGGGAAGCATTCGCAAAGGGGTCAGCATTGTGGGTTGTGGCTTCCACTGGCCCAGTGGGCTGCATGGATACCATCTCAGTCCTAACAAGTGAAAATCTGTCTATTCACATATATTTCAAAGTAGTCTACTGTGCTGGTGGTGGTGGTGGGATATGTATATCCAGGCTGATTAGTTTGTGTCCAGATCACACTAGTGGATGACGTTCCACATACAGTACCTTGTTATGAACCCCCAGAGTGAGGTGGTGCATTGGACCTGTCTCAGTGTGCTGACTGATGGGGCTTGGTACTATGTTGTATGGAATGTGGCAGGTATTGTTGCACAGGTGTTGGCTGAACACTGATATCTGGCCATGTACATGTGTATCCACCAAGTGACACACACGTGCTACATATGGGAGTAGTAGTATATCACTACAGTTGAGTATCATGTATAGTATGTGTGCCATATTTTGCTGACATAGTTTGCTGATATCCTGTTTGTGTTCTCTTTCAGGGACATGGTGCATCAGCGAAATCCTGCCTACTCTGCTGCAGAAGATGAAGAGATACACCAGAGCCTGGTGCGGGATTATGACATACTGTTTTCCTGCACCAGCCAGAATCAGCAGGAGAAGGCTGCACTGTGGCAAGACCTTGTCCGTAGGGTAAATGACATTGGCAAGCATAATAGGACATATGAGCAGGTACGACATCACTGCAGTGATTTAATCAGAAATGTCCGTCAGCGTGCGTTGGATATCCACAGGCAACAGGTTGCCACAGGAGGTGGGGTGGCCACACATCCCCCCCTCACCAGACTGGAGGGGCTACTCCTAAGTGTTGTGGCTCCTGCCCAGGAACATCAACAGCAACACACCTGCATTATGATGGAGGCTGGAGCCACACAGCAACACGACATGGAGCGTGCAGGTAACATGCCATATGTACACTTGACTGTTCTGTACACTGTTAGTTTATGCATGTGTAAGGTGCGTCTTTGGTATGTAGCTGTCAACATAGTATGTAATTGTGCAGGTGTGATATTGCCAATATCAGCAGCTGACATGTGAAAGGCAACTGTTGTACTACTGAACTGTATCATACGCAGTATCAATGGCACAGTTGTGCCCACTGACATTAATCCCCTCATTTCTGCAGGTCCCTCCAGTGTTACAGCAAGGCAGCCCATACATGCTGGTGAGTGTGTATTAGCAATACCTATAATAGTCCTGATAGTGCTAGTAATAATAGTGTAACTCAGTAGTGCTCTGTGTGTATACTGCGGGGTGTGCATGTGTGTATGTGTGCGTGTGTCCAAGTGTGCATGTGTGCATGTGTGCATGTGTCCACATGTGCATGTGTGCATGTGTGCGTGTGTCCACATGTGCAGGTGTGCATGTGTGCATGTGTCCACGTGTGCATGGGTGCATGTGTGCATGTGTGCACGTGTGCATGTGTGCATGGGTGCATGTGTGCACGTGTGCATGTGTGCATGTGTGCATGTGTGCATGTGTCCACATGTGCATGTGTGCATGTGTGCATGTGTGCATGTGTCCACGTGTGCATATGCACAGGTGTGCATGTGTGCATGTGTCCACGTGTGCATTTGTGCATGGGTGCATGTGTGCACGTGTGCATGTGTGCATGTGTGCATGTTTGCATGTGTCCACATGTGCATGTGTGCATGTGTGCATGTGTCCACATGTGCATGTGTGCATGTGTGCATGTATGCATGTGTGCATCACTGGTAACATTGTGTAGACATTGTAAACTGTGTTTCCTGTCTTCCTCCCACAGGTTCTGGTGCTGCTCTGGTGTCCTGCAGCAGGGAACCTGAATCTGGTGCCACAGGTACTGATAATGATGATATCTGTGTAATGGCACAGGAAGGTGTGTCAGGGTCCGTCATTGGTCATCCAATTGACAGCACACAGCTGTCAACCCCATCATTGTGCACAGTCATCCTGCCAGTACATCCTATGTCACCAATGTCCTTAGGTGATGGACAGGATACAGTGGGCTTTGACCAGGGTAATGTGGTATCTGTGGCACATGCTTCCCCACATAGTAGCCATGGGCAGGGTCCTGAGATGGTACCAAACAGACAGTTGCCCATGGGTTTTCGTGGGAGCATCCGTGGGTGTACTGCCTCTGGCAGACGTGCCCAAAGAGGTCTGTCAACCTCAGCTATGTTTCAGGCTGTCATGCAGGCACAGTCACGTATGGAAAGGTACACCAGACAGGGTCTGAGGGAGCTGAGAGCATGTCGCACATCCATGACTGACAGTATGCGTGACATTGCGGATGCTATCTGTAATTTCACCGATGTCATAGACAGATGTTGTGGGGACATATTACAGCAGTTCCACAACTACATGTCCATGAGCCAGGGCAATGGTGGATGGTTGCAGCGTCGACGTGGCCGTATGCCAACAGCAGCAGCAGCTGGCAGTCGACGCGGATGACAACAGGCCCACGGCCACCCCCATAGTGCCAGCAGCAGCCCCAGCAATGCTGGGTCTGTGCTGTCATCAGACTGCCCCAGGAGACCACGTGCATGTGGCTCTGGACAGTCCCAACAGGGACCTGTGTCCAGTCAACGAACACCCGCTTCTGATGACAGTACCCTGTCTGGCTTAGTACCGGATACAGTCCGTAGCACCCCTGCCAGGCACAGGTACTGTGTCCGTGGCCACAGTCACTGATCTGTATGACCTGCCAGGTGCAGTCTGTGGCTGGCCACAAGCTCCAGTATATGGCAGCCATGAGGTGGAACTGTGTGCATGCATACACACAGGTGAAATGTTAACACCTAGGGCTACCACATACACACACACACTGCATCAACAGTGCCCCACCCTGTACTGCTGTCCCTCACCAACACACATACACATACATGTCAATTGGTGGTATCAGTGGCAGACTCAGGCATACCTAGTTCACACCCTGTGCATATGATGAAACTGTGCCACCTCCTGAAATCTCCAACATCAGTGCAGGAACAGGTTAACATGTTGCTGATGCACAGGGTGACTACATAGAAGTGTATTACTAGTATCATGTTGGTAACAGTACAGTGTGCTGATATGATTGTGTGTATATCCCAGCATGCCTGATGCAGTAACTGTATGACTGTCCTGAATTGTTATCTACACCCATAGTAAGTACCATAGTGTAACAGCTGCACATTATTGCATACCGGTGGTAAGGATGTCAACAGATAGCCACATACATAGGTAGCACAGGGGAGAAGGTAATGCAAGTAGTGATACGCAATGATGGACATGTACACTAATGGTGGCATGTTGCCCACAACGACTATGCAATGTGGATGTTTGCGCATGTTGATATGTGTGCAGTACCAATTTAATTTAAATTAAATTAAATTTTAAGTAACATCAGTTTTACCATGGGCATCTGAGCTGTGCATTCCTGGGTACATGTTTGTAATGCCTGCATATTTGCACTGTTACCTACTGGAAGTGGTACTCCTTCTTTGTTGTACAATGGACTACTTCCAGCCCTGCTTACTGCAGCTTTGTTTGCATGCATGTTTGCTTGAGGTTCCCTGGAACACTGATTCCACCTGCAATGCAGATTTACAGAGCTTCTGTGGATTCCTAGTGACATCTGCATAGCGTACTATACGTATGTCAGTGTCTCACTTGACAAAACGTCACTGTCTGTCCTGTTCGCATGTACGTTGCCTGTGACACATTGCATATGACTTACCTGGCATTTGCCCATGTGTGCAGTCATAAATGCCAGCGCTATGAAATCAGAAGCAGTACACCCACACATACTCACCTTCAGTATGTTGTTCCCCATTGGCCCTATGTGTTGGTAATCACCATGGCAATCACACTACTATGGTAGCATGTGCAAATGTAACTTGTGAATCACCTCTATGGTCCAGTTGTGGTATATGTGAGTCATGTGGCAATGTCACAGCTGCCACATGTATGCAGTCAGCCCTCTCCCCTGGCCAGGAACGTACAACACATGTGTGAGATACAACCACATAGCCAATCTGGGGACTGAGCACTCCGAACCCAGTACTGCCATACCCTGTCAGGTGGCATGACATACTACAGTGACTACAATACCAGTCTGACGTAGACCTGCACTGACAGCAATCCAAACACATGAACACACTGGGGCATACTTGGAGCCTCAGAATAGCATCCTGCCTGAGCATCACACACCTCCGCAGCTGGCACACAGGCATATGTTATGTCGGAACAGAGCACATGCCACACATGGCACACACATCCTGTGTGCCAAACACTCACAGCCTGTAGGGCTACACAACACACCTGCTACAGATGTGTCAGGTACCTCTCTTGGCTGGTGCAGTGGGGTCCCTTTCAACAGGCTGTACATGGTGAAGGTCACAGTGATATGCCTGTGGGGCACTATGGTCCACCACATAACACATGCATACAGGTCAGTCAGAGGCATGGACACATATGATTCAGTCATTGTCCATGCTACTATGGATGACCTGAGATGTACCTCCCTGGACTACATGATAGGGAACATAGAAGGGCTCTCTCAGCATGTGGCATGGGCTGGTATGAACCTGACCTTGGTTGCCATCATACCCTCACCAGGTATGCTACCACAATATGTAGGAAGGGTGTTTTATGTCTACATTTTGCTCAATCTCCAATGTCATTCATAGGGTATCCAATGGCTGTCAGCGTGTGCTTACATGCTAGGGAAGCCACAATGATTTGCGAGGGGCAGCTTGCACGTGTCACCCATGGGCCATTGTATATTGGTGAAGCCTCTTGATACACACATAGTGCCTTTTGCTGCAGGGCTCAGATTACATAGCCACCTCCGTGGGTATCACACGGGATAGGACACTAACAGTAATGCTACACAACACCAGCAGTGTACACCGCAAGATGCATGCACTGGACACTGTCCTCAGCATGGTAAACTGCAATATCTGTGCAGTAACAGACTCCTGATTCACGGCTCACAGGTGCAACCCATCACTGCCAGGTTATACCTCATACCATGCCTGTCGTCCCCTACACATGTACCACACATGAACAGGGGGGAGGTATCTCAAGGCACCACAGATACACACACCTCCAGGTTGTTGGCACAGCACAAAGCATCAGGACCTATCCATGTGCAGATAACAGTGTGTTGGACCGCCTTCTGGTTCATAGCCTGGCACACACAACCCTTTCATACACAGGAAACCCACCTGTCCTCCCTAACAACACTGGGAATATGACGGTCTCTACATATGTCTTTATATGGCTGGACTGTATCCAGCCGAACATTGTGTGTGAGCATTACTGTAGCTACAACACACTAGCTGAAAGGTTCCCAGCATGTAGTCACTGAATTGCAGTGGAACAACATATTACCACTCCCACAACAGGTGGGAACATGCAGCACCTGTTCATCGACTACATGTAGACTATATGGCCCAGACCAGATGTATATCCCCCGCTGTTAGGATGATACCATATACAACTCACACTGTATATACACATACCGCATACAGCCCCTGCACAGTAAGACACAGTCATAATGTTATGCAGTGCAAATACCACTTATTCACTTGAGGCACGTGTCAGACATGGGAACTATTGAAGGTCACAGGTATATATGTGTATGTGGCACACACATACATCATGTGTGCATTGCCATTGCTGGTTTAAGCAATTTCATGCATTGTTATGAACAACAACCCACACATGGGCATTTTGTGTGACACAAACACACGTGGCAGTTGTGGGTTTCCAAAACATACCTATCTTTGCTCTGACAGTAGTAATAGACCCAGTAGCGGAGCGCACTATCTGCATTACTGGGCAATTTGCCCTGTTTGACTGTACTTATAGTGTGGTGACATCACCTGTGTTTACTGGGGGAATATGCAGCATCTGGTGTATTGTAGTAGTTGCCAAAAGGAACTGTTCTCTCACACTTGCAATTACACACACCCTAATACCCCCCCCACACACACACACTTGCCATTTGCAGGATTCATACCATTACCTAACTCTGTTATGACACTTGAGAGAGACGCATTAGCGGAGCGCACTATTCGAATTACTGGGAGGTTCCTCTTCTCCGGCTGTACTTATAGGGTGCTGACATCATCAGTGTTTGGAAAGGGTAATGTGCATCATGTAGTGTGTTCTCCTGACTGCCAAAAAGCACATATCTTTCATACAGAATTGCATACACACAAACTCACCTCATCCAAACACACACACTTGCCAGTTGCAGGATTCAAACCCTACCTCACTATGTTATGAAACTTGAGAAAGACACATTAGCAGAGTGCGCTATTTGAATTAGTGGGAGTGTCCCTTCTCCGGCTGTACTGGGTGCTGACATCATCAGTGTTTGGAAAGGGGTAATGTGCATCATGGAGTGTGTTTTCCTGATTGCCAGGAAGCACATATCTTTCATACAGAATTGCACACACACAAATTCCCCTCATCCAAACACACGCACTGGGCATTTGCAGGATTCAAACCCCTACCTAACTATGTTATGACACTCAAGACAGACGCATTAGCGAAGCGCACTATTCACATTACTGGGAAGTTTCCCTTCTCCTGCTGTACTTATAGGGTGCTGACATCATCATTGTTTAGAAAGGGGAATGTGCATCCTGTAGTGTGTTCTCCAAGTTGCCAAAAGGGACATTTCTTTCATACAGACTTGCACACACACTAACCCCCCTCCACACACACTGGGCATTTGCAGGATTCAAACCCCTACTTAACTATGTTATGACAACCGAGATGGACGCATCAGTGGAGCACGCTATTCGCATTACTGGGAGGTTTCCCTTTTCCTGCTGTACTTATAAGGTGCTGACATCATCAGTGTTTAGAAAGGGGAATGTGCATCCTGTAGTGTGTTCTCCTAGTTGCCAAAAGGGACATTTCTTTCATACAGACTTGCACACACACTAACCCCCCTCCACACACACTGGGCATTGCAGGATTCAAACCCCTACCTAACTATGTTATGACACTCGAGACAGACGCATTAGCGGAGCATGCTATTCGCATTACTGAGAGGTTTCACTTGCCCTGTTGTACTTATAGGGTGCTGACATAATCAGTGTTTAGAAAGGGGAATGTGCATACTGTAGTGTGTTTTCCCAGTTGCCAAAAGGGACATTTCCCTCACAAAGACTTGCACACACAACAGCCCCGCTCACCCACACTGAGCATTTGCAGGATTCAAACCCCTGCCTAACTATATTATGACACTTGAAGGAGACGCATTAGCAGAGCACACTATCCGAATTACTGGGCATCTATTCTGCACCTGCAGTATTTATAGGGTGCTGACATCATTATTTCTACAGAGGTATGTACATCTAGTACTACCTGTCAGGTGGGGGATAGCATATATATGCATTTGCAGCCACCTACTTCAGGGTCAGATATGCACATCGCACTGGCAGGTAATGTTCTATACCATGCTTGGTGACCACAGGACCTGTAACACACAACACAACCAGTCCAGAACACCCATCCCACATCCAGGACACACACTTTGCTTCCCTGGGAACAGTGCCAGGATATGCAGGTGTTCACATACACCATTCCAGTTGTTAACGTCAGGTACAGGCATATTGTGTGTGGGAACTACTCAGGCCTCCACATTACCCTACAGCCACTACAATTTGTGAGTCCATGTGCTATGGCAGAACCACTCACCACAGCCACAAGGGGGAATACATATTGCACCTGACCATCTGCAACATGGGTACTCACTGTTCCACACCAGAGGTAGACCACCATTGTTGATAACTGACCATACCCACCTTTCCCTGGACATCCATATCCCATCCCCACCCCCAGACAAGGTTGTCACTGCAAACAAACTGTATTTATCACAAGCAGACTTTACACTTGTAAAGAATGGGGTGGAAGACTTCAAAGGACCCATGCTGGGGGAGTATACAGGCTACTCTGCATAATCCTTGACAATTGCATTCTATGAGCATGTGGAATGTTTGCATTGATCATGCTATCCCAAATATACCCATGACTGCTCCACAACAGGACACCTGTCAGGTGTACACCAGCCATATATGAGCTGTCCAACAGACAGAGTGAGCTAATACATTGCAGAGCAGTAGCCCACAGAGGGAGGACATCTCTGAACAGTACCGGCATGGCACTTCAATCCCACATAATCATCACGATGCAGTGTTGACAGTGAAATTGTCCAGACAATGCAGATAAGGCTCCCCTCAGTCTGTTATTGACGCCCACTTACTGTTAGAGGTCCTCAGCAACCCTCTTCCAGCACACACCAACAATATGGATGTGGCTTAGCACATTCAAACCCTGGGATCTCCACTGTGTCCCTGCTTGACAGAGGCACAGCACACTAGCCTCACACGGTGCCTTATGTGACCTACTTTACAGTGGCACAGTAGCCTACTGTACTGGGGAGGCAGACGCCAAGCACACTCTGGCTAAGCTGTCATTCCCTAGGGCAAACAGCCTAGTGTTGACCTCTACACCCATATGTTTAATTGTCAGATGCACATTATTTGTTGCTGATAGACTGTTTGCAGGTCTTTATTGCCATAGCATTCCCTGTTTGTATGAACAACGTGTGTATCTGTGGAAGATGTTTGCATATGGGAGGGATCCACTATATCACGTATGTCTCTGTAGTCATTTAACTGTGTGCACTGGGCAGATTGCCGTAATGTGGTTGGTTCCTGGAATAACAAGTACACATACCAGATATGTGTGGCCAACTGCTAAACTGAGATTTGGCCTAAGTGTATGAGCATGCCCAGTTCAGCCTTCCCATGGCATGTTGTCTGACATATGTCTCATTTATCAAAGTGTGCAAGCATGCCCAGTGTGTGCTTTCTATATGTTGAACTCTGCAGCCCACCACATTTGTGGATATCTCCCATTTATGGTTGTGCGTTGTGTGTCATGTTGTGTAGTTACTGTCCAACTGCTTTGTGTGTGAACACAACAGGGATTATACTGTGCCTGCAGGGTTTGCATGGCATACTTTGCATACAGTTGTCAACATCCTTTCATACTGACCTAACACTGTAGTACCATATAGTGTACTGTTTCAGTACTTTCACTGTGGTGGACAGTATCCTGGGCTTTAGTCTTATCACTGCTTTACATTTCCATAGTGAGCACAACAGCTTGGGTAGGGGCCAGTTGTGCACATCTGACCATGTTGCATTATGTTCAGATATGAACTACTTATACCAGGCTTGTCCAACATTGATAGTGTATTCCACAACATAGGTGTACATTGGCAAACAGTAGCGATGTGCCCTAGGCCATTTCTAATGCTAGTCGGAGAGTGTGTTTGTCCTTCGACACACATTATAAGTGGAGTTTGCCATGACATATGTCATGGTTAGTATACTGTGCCTCCATCTACCTGTAACATAACAGTGATACCCAGGGTAAACCTACCATCTCCCATCCACTCATCACGATTCCTCTTGAGGAGAATCGATGACTGACTCTATGGATAACCTGTACTGGGAGTTTACTCATGAGTGGGGGTGGCTTCTGTGTTATGGATCATGCAGTACAGCTTGTCCTATGTATGTCAGTGCTGGGGTTCAGGTCTCTCATGTGCATAGCTCACTGCCATTCAAATTGTACAAGGTGCAGCATGTTCATTGATTCCAGCTTGGACATGGCTTTATACATCAGGCACAGCTTGCCTCTGGGTGGGCAGTATGGCAGTGTGTGGAGCTGCAGTTTGTTTAATCAGGCAACACATGGCATCTGTTCAAGCTCTTTGATACTCCTGGTGAGGTACTGTTGGGGACTTTACAGTTGATGGAGGTGTCTGCTGAGGTACATCCCACAGGGGCTATTGTAGTCAATTGTAATGCTGATGAAGGATGACTGCAGAGCCACAATGACCTCCCCTTATCTAGATCTGACAACCTTCATGATTAAGTGGGTATATGGTATGTTTTTGTGAACACTACAGCCACATGTTTGTCCAATGCCCGATATCTATCACCTTGTGTCCCCAGGTCTCTCATTACATGTTAGGTATGTAATGGGTTAACACCTATGAGGTAATTGGTGGACACTTACTGTATATCCACGGGGGTTGACTATACACTTTTCTGCAATTAGCTTGCTGACATGGCTATGGCACCAGTTGTCTGTTTCTATGTGACCCTTGTGTCAGCTGGAGGGTCAGATATGGTGGGCAGTTTGTAGTCCTCTGCATACATGTTCAGACACAGTCCTTCCATGTTGGCCTGTACCTATGGGACATATATACCAAACAAGGGAGGTCCCAGGACCAAGCCTTGTGGGATGCCAGTTATATCTGGTTTGTAGTCTGACATGGCTGCAGCATGTCTGACCATGTCAGTTCTGTCCTTAGTCTGGTTTGCAACCCCTCTACTGACATAGGGGTTTATATTTAAGCTGGTGAGCATATCTATAATGAACACGTAGGGTATTCTATGGAAGCATTTGCAAGGTCCAGCTATGCTGTGTGGACCACATTGCCCTCATCAATGACCTTAATGACTGTTTCAAATGAGTCAAACATGTTTAGGGGCAGGATCTGCACTTAAGAAAGCCACACTGGGTAGGGTCCAGTGTCAGTAGGTCCCCAATATCTTTATGTCTGCGGTACATGCTGATCCTTTCCATAGCTGTGCAGACCAAGCTTGTCAGGATTCTGGGGTGGTAGTTTGCAGTATCCATTCAGACAACACCTTGGTTGAGAAGGACTACTGTTGTTGTACACTGGTCTTTGGGTACATATCCTGTGGTAAGGCTGACATTGAGCAGTAGTATGATTTGGCATTCCATTCTTCTTGGAGTCCATGTTGGACTCAGCCCAGGACACCATCTCATACCATTGCTGCTGTGTGTTTTGCTTTGTAGATGCTGGCTGTTACTTCAGCATCTGCACTGTCAGGGGGCCAGCAGTCTACTGGGATAGATATTTTGCATTTGGGGGGGGGGTTGCACTGCACCTGTCAGGTTGTATGTTGGCAATATGTGTGTGTGTTTGGTATGTTGTTTGCAATATTTGTGTGATTCAGAGCACATCTGTGAATTCCCAACACGGTTCCTACCATCAGTTGAGTAAGCCTTGGGATTATCCTTAGTGTCTTGTACAATTTGTATCTTCATAGGTTCATAGGTTCATACTAGGCTATCCACCCTAGGGCATTTGTAAGCCTAGCCAGAGTGTGTGTGTCTTTCGCCGCCCCTTGCTATGTGAATATTATGGCCATTTATGATTTACTTTACTGTGCCTCTGTCTGGACGTGACACAGTGAAGGCCCCCAGTGTACATCTACGATCATCCATCCACTTGGCAAGATTCCTGTTGAAGAGTGTCAATGAGGGGCTCTGCCTAACATGGAGTGGGATTCTGTTCCAGGGTGTGGGGAGCCTCTGGGTTATGTATCTGTCCCTCCAGCACATCCTATTTCATTATGTGTTGAGGGTGACATCTCTCACTCTCACAGCTCCAATGGCTTTGAGTTTTCTGGGGTGGAGCATGTCCATTACTCCTGTGTTGAACATGGCCTTGTACAACAGACATACAATGCCTCTGTGTAGGCAGTATGTGACTGCATTCAGCTGGGGTGTCTACAGCCAGGCAGCATATGACATATATTTGAGACCCTTTATCCTCTTGGTGAGGTACCTTTGAGGTCTTTCTAACTGCTGCAGGTGTCAGGTAAGGTACATCCCAAATGAGGCATTGTACTAGATTATGGGTCTGATAAGAGAACAGTAGAGGGGCACAATGACCTCTGTTGACGTAGATGTGAATCCTTTCATGATACGGTGCCCAATATAGACAGTCTTCCTAGCCACATTGGCAATGTGAGTGTCACATAACAGGTTACTGTCCACTTGTGTCCCTAGGTCCCTGATTACTCCTTCCATACATAATGGTTTACCACCTATGTGGTAATTTGTGAGTACCTTGTTTGGTATTTGGTGGGACATTCATACTGTCCAGTGTCTTCAGGATGTCTGGGTGGGGTTCCTGTGTGTGAGAGTGTGGTCTGTGGCATGCTACAGACTGTACAGCAGTTTTGCCTGCAGTTAGGTACACATGGGTGGTCTCCGATGCTTCGTGCATTGTCAGTTACCTGGACGTATGGGTGTCTGTGCTGAATATGGATACTCCCCCTCCTTTTATGTTTTGGTCCAGGTTTTGGGGCCATAACGCATGATATGAGTTATAACCTGGTAGTGCTGGTGTGCTGTTAGTAGGCTTGCAGCAGGTTTCTGTCACTGCACAGGCATCGATTTTCTCCATACTGGGGAGGGCCTCAGGAGCATGCATATTGCGGTTTACACGTCTGGCATTGGTCAGCATTACCCTTATGTTTCTTACCACTTATGTTTTCTAGGGTGGTGGGTTAGTCTTTTTAGCCTTGCCTACATAAGGCTCTATGGAGGTGGCAAAAGCCTTATCCAATATCCAGATGCCCAGGGGTAACAGGTGCAAGCCATCCCTGGAACAGCAGCATGGCTTGTCAAGCATGACATCCCAAGCAGACAGACATTAGATCCTCTTGGAATGACAGCAGTAATTGTGCCACTTGTTAAAGCTGATCATTCTGTGTTTGCACTGTGGCATCATTCTTGGTGAGGGTAGGATGCTGCAAACGGTCAGTGTCATACCGGCCTGGAGTACATACTCAGAGAGCTCATCTATGTCTCTTTTCATGTAGTCCAGGGAGGTACATCTCAAGTCATTCACACCAGCATGGACAATAACTGCATCATATTTCTACTTGCTTTGGGGTGACCTGCGTACTTGTGTTATGTGGCGTATTGCAGCAGCCTACAGGCAGCTTACTGTACCCTTTCCCTTGTTCAGTCTGGTGAGCGGGACAGCAGTGTGTCTGACTATGGAGTCACCTATTACAACTGTATCAGGCATGTTGTTTCTCCTTCTGGCCTGTGACTGTTTGGCACACCAGCTTTGTGTACTATGTGTTGCATGTGCTATGTTTGGAGGTTGTGGCTGCTTGGGGGTCTGCTTTGGAGGCCTCTGTTGGTGTGGTGTGTTTGTAATTAGGGCCTCCGGGAATGTTTTTCTGTGTTTATGTGTTTGGTTTGCAGTTGTGATAGGTCTATGTGGGACTGGGTTTGTGGTGTGTGTGGTTACCTTCTCCTCCTGACTAGTTTTGACAGTACTGAGTTGAGGGAGCTCAGCCTCCGGTTTGGATAAATGGTTTCATATCTCACATATATTTGTATTTCTTGGGGGGAGTTGAGGGTTGTCTGTGTACATGGGGCAGGTGTAACATTGCCTCAGGATTAACAGATTCAACTTGTTGTAGCTGGCCTTAGTGGATTGTATGTGTGGACATATTTTATTTCCATACTACTGATCAGTGATTACTTCCCTTTTTATGTTTGCTCTATCATGTAGTAGCTTCCTCATTCTCTTGCATGGTTTGGTAATGGCTGGAGTCCAGCATGCCAGATGCCTGCGTGTATGGCATTGTGTCTTGTTGTTATTTGTGATTGCATAATCCAAGCATTCCTGGCTGTGTTCATGGAATCCCTGTATAACAGGTTCTGAGGTGTGGCCCATATTTTGCACCTGCACAGGGCCTTTAATGGATTCCACATCAGTTTGGAGGGGTGCAACTTATGCTTTACACATGTTTTTCACTGTGGTTTTCTGACCAGGGACTGTGGTCAGGATGTGTATATCCAGTGTGATTACTCTATGGTCTGGTCTTACCAGTGAGGGATACACTTCTCATCTTGCCATCCAGTACCCATGTTGCTGATTATCACATCCAGTATGCTTACCCCTCTTGTGGGAGTGGTACATTGTTCCTGGGCATTTTGGTTTATGGATTCTAGGAACTTTTCTCCTACAGTGTTGGAGCTAGTATAATGCTCCCAGTCTATGTCTGGGTATTTTCAGTCAACCAATATAATGTGGTTTGGGGGGCTTGATATATTCATGTATTCCAACATAGGCCAGGTGCAGTTCCTGGTGTTAGGACGGTAGTCTGTAGCAGGTTATAAACTGGGAAGCAGTTTTAGCCACTGTTACTTGACCATGGCTAGTCCATGCTGCTTCTTGTTGTGGTACCAACATGGGGGTGCGGTTATCCTTGACAATTATTGCTAGTCACCCTCCTTTTGTAGCTTGTTCCATGTTTTGAGGCTGTACAGCACAGTATGAGGTGTAACCTGGTAGTGTTAGGGTGCTGTTGTGAGCCTTGACCCAGTTTTCTGTTACAGGACAGATATCAACATTCTCCATACTAGGTGAGTTTACACAGCATGCATCTTGCTGTATAGACTTCTGGCATTGGGTAGCAGTACATCTAGGTTCTTATCCCTTGTGGTACCTATGGAGGTGGGTTTGTGTTTTGAGCCTTACCTATTCAGGGCACGCAGTGGGTAATGACATCCTTTGCCAGTATCCATGAGGCCTGGACTGATAGGTGCACGCCACCCCTAGCAGGTGGAGCATCATGTCATGCTCAGCATGTCATCCCAGGCTGGCACACATTGGATCCCCTTTGACTAACTGCAATACTTCAGCCAATTATTGCGATTGATCATCCCATCATCATATTGTGGCATCATGCTTGGTGAGGGTAGGAAGGTAGTGTGCATATACTACATGGTGTTACATTACTTAACACATGGCATTCATGCCTCAGGTGGTGCTGCAGGGCTACCTCTGTTGGATGCACATATTACACTCCCTGTACATGTTTGAGAACAGGTTATGTCATTTTAGGCATCCACGTTATTATATGACTGAGTCAGAGAGGGGTATCTTTCCCAGGGTTCCTACTGAGCCAGTGTATGTGCTATGCGTTGCCTCTTTGCCAAGGCCAGGGCATACTGGGCATGCCTCCTTCTGCCTACTGGGGCAGGCTCAGGTTGTTCCTCCTCCGAGTCACGCTCTGCCTGTTATGGCCATGGCAATGGTGGGGTGCCCGGCCCTATGCTGGTCCTGCTGCAGCTGTTTTCGCAAGATCATATTATGTAGCATAGCACATACCATGACAATTTGGGTACATGTAGTTGGTGAGTACTGCAAGGCTCCACCAGATCTGTCCAGACACTGTAACCATGACTTGAGCAGCCCAAACACATGCTCTATTACATTACGTGTTTGTGCGTGTGCCTCATTATGGCGTTCCTGTTCAGGTGTGTGTGCGTTTCTGATGGGTGTCATCAGCCACGGCTCCAGTGCATAACCTGCATCCCCCACTAGGTGTCCGTGTGGGATGTCCCCATTGGCAAATGTCTGGTACAGCTGCGTCAAATGCCAGATATGGGAATCATGGTAGCTCCCAGGGCAGCCAGCACACACATTCATTATTATGCCCTGGGTATCACACATGACCTGGCAGTTGATGGAGGGGAAGCCCTTGCGGTTAATGTAGGCCCTACCCCGCTCACCGGCTGGTGCTTTGATGCATATGTGCGTGCAGTCTATTGCACCCACTACCTCAGGGTATTCCGCTATTTGCTGGAAGAGACGATATTGCTGGCCAATACCTCACGGGCATTGGGGAAATATACATGATCACCGACATGTGCTGACATGGCATCCAGGAACTGGTGCAGTACCCTGGAGGCTGATGCCTGTGATATCCCCATCATATCACCAGTTGGTCTCTGGAAGGTACCTGTTGCTAGTATTCTTAGGCCAACACATACCTTGGTTTACACTGGGATGGGTTCCCCTCTGTTGGTTCTGTGTGTGAGGCGTGGCCTGCACAGCTCGACAATTTGCTGCAGGAGGTCTCTGTCCTCTCTATAGCGCTCTACTATCTCCAGCTCATGTAACCCGTGGTAGGTGACCCTGTGCCTGTACACTCTTCTCCTTCTCCTCACTGTGGGTTGTCTGGCACCATCTGCATTGTCACCACCCTCAGCAAGTCGCCTATGTCTCCTTATGACAGCTATGGCAGCCCCTAGCATTTCTGCTCTGATTTCAGCTTTTTCAGTTTTCACTTCTAATAGCTTACTCCTGTCTTGCAGTGTCTCTTGAGAGAAACATCCTGCACTGCTGTTTGCAGAGTTTTAAGTGCTTGGCTGAGCTACTATTCTGCCTGTGTAATTGCCTGCTTCTAATTGTTTTCACCTGCTAGCTCCAGCAGTATTCCCTGCTAGCTTCCTACTAATTCTGTTGCTTCCTTTTTCCTTTCTGTTTCCTTAGGGGGGAGCAACGTGCATACCAGCAGAAACATGCTCACAGTGGCTTACACGCACACATGCTTACACGGTTCAGAATCTGCTTATTCGGGTTAAAACACGCGCACACCAGCGCAAACAGTCTTACAAGTCTGCCAACAGGCTCCCACATGCTCAGTCTGCCCTACACGCGTGCACACTAGCGCAAACAGTCTTAGAAGTCTACCAACACGCTCCCACATGCTCAGTCTGCCTTACACGCGCGCACACTGCCCTACCCGCACCTCATGGCTCGCACACATGTGCATGCACACCCAACAAGAAACTTTGGTGTAAGCAACAGTGTACACCTTCCATTTCTTGACTTTCCCATGCTTATCTTGTGGCACTCCTCTTTCCATGATATGTGTCTGACATCTGTCATGTAACACTGACCTCCAGTGAACTGCATTTCTTTCTACCATTCCCCCCTGTGATGTCACCTATCTCCTACTCTATTCCTCCCCCTTATGTATCTCTTACACTACTCAGAATGTGCTCATTTGCTATGTGACAGTGGAATTCAGTATCCTAACACTCATTTACATCAGATTGCCTACTAATGCTTAGTTACATCTCTTAGACTCAGCTTCCCCCCTTAGCAACCACTAAACAGTGGCCATGTTGTTTTTGGTCTGCTGGTCCCTGTATTGTAAATCCATGTATTGCATAAAACCCACATTTGTGGGTTTATAACCTTCATTTTTATGTGTTATACAGCGCAACCCGTTTGAGCGGGGCTGCACTGCGTTTAAACATCGGCGAGCGCCAAAAAAAAAAAAGAATTATTTTTCATATTTGCATCAGGGTACCTTGCCAGTGGCCGCATATTTGGCCATTGGCATGCTGCCAGACACATATGTACCCTTTATTTGGAGCTGACATTGCTCCATTGTGATTTTTGCAGAAACATACTCAGTTGTCAACTGAGTACATTTCTGCAGCTAAAATGGCTCTTACACGGGCTGCTTTCTGCTTCATGGATTGCTACTCCACCTCATTTGCATGCCTTTCAGCTGCAAGTGAGGTATTTAGCATATCCACGCCCAGTCCGTGTAAGAGACGTTTTAGCTGGTCTCTTACACGGAGTTTCGGGCTGTTCCTGGATCGCGAGGCTTGCATGGAGTCTTACACGTCTCTTACACTCCGTGCAAGCCTTCGTGAATCCTGCCCAATGTATGGACCAGTGATAACAAATGTACCTAGTTCTGAACATTTCAACCATAAACGGACACTCAAACTGCTATCATTAAAATCCACCAATATCTGTACTCAGCAATATCAGCCACTAAATCTACTGTGTACATATCATAGGTCTGACTATGATAAAATTGCCACAGTGAAGTATTCTAGTTTTCTTTACAGAAATGCAAGCTAGTCTTGCAAAGATAGACTAATGACTTTTTAACTTTATCATCTCATCAAAGTCAGGCAATTTTATCTACAGACATTCCCCAAATCCAGCAAGTATAGCCACGTTATAGATTGCATCTTTCTTATAGGTTTATAGATAGATATTTATATATCAGTTAGCAGACTATTACAAGCCTGTCCAAAAGGCATAGGTCAGAATCAAACCCAGCACCTTGTGTCTGTGAGGTTAACACATTAACCATGTGTTTAAGTAAAAGTACCCCACCCTGCAACTGATGAATTCCCATCTTTTTGATAAAATCAACAACCAGATAATTAAGCACTTTTATCTATGGTCTAGACTTCATCATTTTTTTAAGTTTTTTTCTTAACCATGTCTTTTTCAAAAAACTAATAATAACAACCAAAGTCATTTATTTCAAATGTTTCACACTAACACAGTAGCCAAAGTATTTCTACTTAACACACACACACACACACACACACACACACACACACACACACACACACACACACACACACACACACACACACACACACACACACACACACACACATGCACACCCTAGTCCAGATAATAATAACATAAGGTACTATCCACAGAGAGCCCCCCCACACACACCTCCACCAGCAGCTATAACCACGTTGTTGGCTGTGTACGCCCATTACTGTTATGAAGTAATAAATTGCATGTACTTTATTGGGAGATTCATGTGAACTTCATGAAACCATATAAAGATCACTAGTATCATACCATAAGATCCATCTGGGTGTAGCACAGTTTTAATAGAATAGTATTTATGACAGCATAAGACATATTAATCACCTGATAACATATGCTAAGTCAATATACACAATTTCTGCAGAAGTAAGTCATATGAATAATTCTGCATTAAAGAGAAATCTAACTATGGCTGAGGTTACTGGTGACAAGCACCTTTGCATTTCAATGCTCCACCTACAAACACAGTGCCCATTGCCCTTGAAGAATAAATTACTTATGTTGCATTACTAATATTGTGTGCTGGTGATATTTCCATAACATTTCCTGAAATAGATTAGCTATGCAGTAATGGTTGGTTTGAAAACAATGGCAGCAAGTTCATAGTTACTAAACATGCAGTCCAGGAGATCATTAAGGAGCCTAGTCCAAATTCCCAAGGGCTCCAAAGCACTGTTTGGTTAAGTGGTTGGCTCAGTGTCATGCAATATGGAAATAAAAGTGGAAAATGTCAAACCCTGTACCCTTACAACATGAAGCAGCTCATTAACATGTTGGAGCCTTTGAACTTTGCACATACCGCAGGTGTAACAGTTTTTAACTAAATGCAAAAATCCTTTGCAATCTGATCTTGTAGAGAAGACTGTATCACAGTAATATGCAGCAATGACTACATAATGGATGTCGAAGATCATACAGTTCTAATCATCACAAAAAATAATACAGATTATAAAACCCAACAAATATCAACTCCTTTGCAGTTGATGGGGGATACATAGAAGGTATTGCCAAAATATATTACTAAAATGTAATGTGGTTAAACTATATTATACCGTTGAAACCTATTAATTAATTCATTCATTTTTTGGGCAATGAATAAAGCAAAAACAATTAGAGGTAATATAGATGTGGCAGCAGCTTTTGATTAACAGCCTACTAGTCATACAAAGATCATAAATATTATTGCTTATAACATTCTGTTTTTTTTTTGTTTGTTTTTTTTTGGGGGGGGGGGGTACATACTTCCAAGACACCTACATCTCATTTTTGACCTCTGAATATTTTCTCTGTAATTTGTCTTTCTGGAAGGATCTTGTTTCTTAGAGGCCATTATGCAGAAACAACATGCCCATTATTGCTTTTATTTGTTCAGCCAGGTTTGGAGTTCTAGCTTGGCCATTTTCTGTATTATAGTATATGGTCTGTATTAACAAAAGTCCTACATCTAAAAGGTAATAGCACAAAAGTAAAATAACTGGTTGCATTATAAAATAGAGTCTTGCAACATCACCATCTGTTTTTAAGCTCTCCTGCCTCCCCTGTATAACAGCTCCTTACAGGAAACATGAGTTCATAATATCCTCCTGGTCTATCCAGGTGGCATTTGTTTTACTGTGCATTCTGCCTGACACTTCAGTATGACAGTCAACATCTGGCCTGTTTTGTAAGTATTCTGTACACTGCAGGTCTCACTGAATCAGAAGGAATGTATCACTTCTGCAGCTGTTTCAGACTATGGAATAAATACCATTTCATTGATCTCACATTGATTTCCTTGATAATATATATGTTCTGTTACATCTGCATACTGCAGCGAGGCACAGAAGAAGAGACTAGGGGTCCAAGCATGACACTGTTAGCAAAAGATACAGATATGATCGTTTCATAGCTTTAAAACACCAGCAGTACACTGAAGCATTGTAGTTGAAAGATTAAGTAATTTTTCATGTCTTCCAAATCAATGGTCTACAATGCATTACAAGAAAATGAAGAATTGATTAAAAGAAGTCAAAGAAAAGACCATTTTAGACAATAGATGTATTAGACAAGGATATATTAAGAAAAATAACACTGGCACAATGTCAGCAAAGTACTTTAAGATGTGAGAATTCCTTTATTTTCCTTTTGGGCTTCACATATTGATTTTAGGAATACAGCTGATTTACAAATGATTCCTTTTCAAAAGAGGTTGCTTGACTCTACAACACAGAGTATGTTTTCTCTAAAGTCTTACTAAAGTGAATATCAGAAAAGGAGGGAATGAGAAATCCCTCGACTTTAGCCAGGATATACCCAAATTACTACATATACATCAGAATCAGTATTTTTAAGGCAGTTAGGGACACCTGTACCATTATACAGTTTGTGAACCCTATTGCACAGGACAACTTCAAGTAGTCAGAAGGAACAAAGAGACAGCTGTTTTTTTTTTCTAACAAGCAGTAAGTCTACAAATTTCCTAGAAGAGTTACAGTTAAATGCTATTGACTGAGCTGGGCCTTTTGTAATGCAGGAACCTATAAGGAGAATAATGTTAGCAGTTTTGCACCATTAAGTACTAACTCATTGATGGACAGAGGCCACTAACACTTTTCAATGGTCCAGCAGGGGTCTATGTTCAGCCATCAAATGGAACTTTCATCAAACAGCTGAATATTGAACCCTATCCATCAAATGTTCATTCAATGAATGTTCATTTAATCAACTGGGAAAGTAACTAGATGGCCACCAGTTCCCTGTCTGCTCTTTTCTCCACTGTAGTGCTGTCTCAGAACTGGTATATATATATATATATATATATATATATATATATATATATATATATATATATTTAGTTAGGTGGGTGTGTGGGCAAAGCCCCCCACCTGAGTTGGTTTGAAATACTGTGTTGGGGCATGCAAGGAAGTGATGGCCAACTAGTTACTTTCCACATTGATGAAATTAAGGTTTGATGAATGAACGTTCGATGGATAGGGTTTGATGTTCAGCCATTTGATGGAAGTTCCATTTCATGGCTGAACATAGACCCATCTAGCAGTAACAATCATTTTTAATTCTGCATTTTTAAACAAGTAACACTATATGAAGAAAACACGTTTAGTCTGTGTTCAACAGTCAAAGTAAATCACTGTTTTACAGTATTTAGGATATGGCTGTGGGATACCAAATGTAGGTTTCTTCATTTACATGGCTACATGTTAACTGTTACTGCATATCATGTCTATATGCGATGCATAATTTAATGACAGAGCTGTGAGGTATGCAAGAGAAAAGCCCAGTTGAATGCGAACCTGCAAAGAAAATAAATATATATGTACAAGACAAAGAAAAACAGAAAACATTCTTTTGGTCCAGATTGTAGTGCTTTCTGCCAGCCTTACTGCTTCCCTGTCAACTTTGCTTTTTAGGAATGTTTAAGCATAAAGGTTGAAAGCACTGCTATAGTGACAAAGCAGAGCTGACAGAGACGCAGTCTGGCAGCAGCATGTAGCAGTAATAGTAATTGGACTAGAGTGATGGAGCAGAGATTAGACGTTAACATTTTAAATGTTTAAATTATATTTCTAAAGCATTGACTGAGACAGGGAAAGAATCCGTTGAAATGTATTACATTACAGAAGAAGGCAATGTCAGCACTTAGAGGAGGTTATATAAGGTTAGCAGTAATGCCAGTTGGAAAGCAGGGCTGTACATTACTGTTTAAAACTGCTCACAACAACTGTACATGGAAATTGACAATGACATTAGATTGTGCTTCTCTAAACTTATACTTTAATGGCTTAATTGCCACTCCAATTCTAAAACATTAACTATTCCCAGTAAAATCATTTAACAAATCCTTACTGAACAGTGTATGTGGCTTTAGCCTTACATGATATCTTGTTACTCATGTTTCTATGCTTATGACAGTCAGATAACAAGTGACATATACCCAGTTACTTGCAATGACTGCATCATAACATCCAGTGTTGCCAATAAATTTGTATAATTATTTATTTCTTTATTTGATTTTTTAAGCTACATATAACTTCCTGTCTGTCTAGCTGTTTTCAAGTACCACCAAGAAGTTCTGATCAGGAAAATGTACTTATCATAATTCCATGCACTATGTCATACAGTATAAACTGAGGTTTTTAGAATCAAATGTAAATCTGCATGTCATAGCTTATCCATAGCTTGCAGCTGCCTGTGTATTAAAAAAATGGAACTACATTATTTTTAGTATGCTATTTTAGATTTCATCAAAACTGCTTCATAATTATAACCTTGTTTAGTATATATGTACTGTTAGAACAAGAATGACAATTTATGGGCATAATTAATCTGGAAAAAGAATGATATCTACTGTAGTTTAAAAAGAAATCATCATTAATTTAATAGAACGTACAGTGAAACATAGTTGTGTGCTTACACCCATTCTTTTCAAAACTGTTACAAATTATTAGTAAAGGACTTATAGTAAAAATCAACCTTTTGATATACTAATACAGAAGAAATTATGAATATTTTTGAATCAATATTCTCTCAAATGTATGGTGAGCATCAGGAATTAAATACAAATAAGACTATTAGTGATTTTCTTCAGAAGATTATCTTTCCGAGAATAGGGGATGAATATCAGGTGGACTTAATTAAGCCAATTTCCTCTGAGGAGATAAGAGATATAATTAATAATCTGAAACCACATAAAGCTCCAGGACCAGATGGTCTAACTGCAGAGTTCTATAAAACTTTTGGTGATATTTTAAATAAAATACTTCATTATATATTTAACTACATAATTAATAATAAAATTAATGACCTTCATTTTAATGCTTCAAAAACAATTCTTATACCCAAAGAAAAGGCAGATCTTCAAAATCCAGACAATTATAGGCCCATTTCACTTTTAAATATAGACATGGAAATTATGACCTCTATTTTAGCTAATAGATTGAAAAAGGTAATAAATTTAATATTATCTAATGAACAAGCCGGCTTCATGAATGGTAGACAAACAACTGATAATACCCTATCTCTTCAAACATTAATTTCTTATGCCAATCAAAGAAATCTGAATATTTATGCACTTATAATTGATGCACAGAAAGCATTTGATAGAGTTAATCTAAAATTCTTATTTGATATTTTAACATACTTTAATATACCTCAAGACTTTATTCTAACATTAAAAAAACTTTATAATAACCCTTATACAACTCTATATATCAATAAGAATTTTACTAAAAGAATACAAATTAAAAATGGAACACGTCAGGGTTGTCCACTATCTCCTATGTTATTCGATTTATATTTAGAACCATTATTTTTACATATAAAGCAAAATATATATCATAATTCTCCAATAATTTATGGTACCAAGATATCCATGGCTGCTTTTGCTGATGATCTAAATATTTATTGTACGACACCTATATCAGATACTAAGAAAATCTTGAAAGCAGTGGAAGAATTTGCAGAGATAAATCTTAGAAAAAGTAATTTATTTCCTCTAAAAACACCTAAACCCTTTTCGCTTTTACCACTTGTAGGTCAACTAAAATCGGAAGAAAAAATAAAGTATTTATTGTCTTTTCCACAAATAATACAGATTTCCTAAAGAATAACGTTAAGTTGACCTGGAATCATATATTGTCTGATCTAAAAAGATGGAATAATTTGAAATTACCAACAATGGCCAAAGTCTCAATCATTAAAATGAACGTACTCCCTAAAATGTTATATATCTTTTGAGCATCTCAAGTCTCAATTTCCAAGAAATTCTTTCAACAAATTCACACAGAATTAGCTAAATTTGTATGGGAGCCTAAGAAAACCAGAATAGCTTATGAGAAATTGATGATTCCGAAGGTTAAGGGAGGTTTAGATTTACCTAACTTTGAGTTATATTATTTAATAATAAACTCTAATAGAATTCTAAGAGTGGCTAATTATGACATATCTAATTATAAATGGTCACCTAATTGGTTAATTCTGAACTATAAACATGTTGTTAAGTTGGGAATGAATTCTAAGGCATTACCCTTTTAAAGAAAGAGAATTTTAAATTATATGCCTTGATGGAACACATTAGAACATATATAATATTGGTACAAAATCTGTTTCAATCTTTGGATCTTTTACAATATATGATGACTCTTCAACCTTTTCATAAGAATCCGAACCTGAAAATCAATAATCAATTGATAGACCTTAAAAGATTTCCACAAATAATTAATGTAACTTTACTGGATCTATACCCTTATATTGGTATATCAGTACATGATATATTAAAAGAGATGAACCTTCCTAAATCTTATTTAATTATAATTCGACAATTAAAGGATCTTTCCATAAATTATTTTAATGACTTTGGAATTAAAGAAGAAGATTTGACCAAATGTTTAAGTTTATGGCAAACTCTGATGCAAGATTTTAAATATATAACATCTACATACAACTTAATAAAAGAATTGAAATACAAGAATCAAATACTCTTCAAGAAATTACTGGAAGGAGAAAATACCATTGATTGAGGACAATAAAATATTAAAAGCTATTAACCTAACCTTAAAAGCAGTATCTCTCCAAAAATTGTTATTTACGCAACTGATGATTTTTAATAATGCCTATTATACTCGTCTTAGAATACATAAATTTGACTCAAAAATTCACCTAAATGTCCATATTGCACTGATCAAACGGCGGTTCTTTTACACATGTTCTGGAGCTGTAAATGTATATTTAAACTTTGGAATTCTTTAAAAATTCAATTACAAAAAATGGGTTATCAACAATCTACACTTTCCTGGGAATTTATGATTCTACATATCCCTTGAGCGATTTGGATAAATCCCAATTGATAATACTTACAAATATTTTTTTATTAATGAAGTTATATATAGCTACAAACTGGTTGAATCCAGTGCAGACTTCATGGGAAAATTTTAAAAGTGTAGCAATAAAACATATTTTAGCACATAAATTATTAATTAAGGATCACAAGAAAAACATAAATAATCCAAAAATTTGGGAGAAAATCTTTAATATTGTATTGGCATAATGATTAAATTATATTGTTCCTCGGGGTGTACATATTAAAGTTGGAAACGTTATCAATAACCTGTATACTGATACTAGATCTTTTAATACCTTGTCAAGAATTTTATCTTAATGTATAAAGATTTTAGTTATCTGTTGGAAGCATTCATGTAGATAATGTATATATAGTGTAGTAGTGTGATTATAGGTTTACTTTTGATATTGCTGTATTTTTTTTTTGCGTAGTGTATTATTGTATCAACAACTGAAAATAATAAAGATTTATTATTGAAAAAAAAAATCAACCTTTTGGTTTGAACAAAGTGCATTCAAAAACATCTAAAGAAGGCAATCTGATTCATCTGAAAACATAAGAAAAGTAAATACATGAAACAATGAGCTAGAGCATTTACAGAATAGCTTACAGATAATATCAGACCATCCAGTGAATATAATATAACTTGACTGTATAGAAAAACTATCTAATTTCATATCCCTGGAAATTAACATTTTTATGTGAAATGTTATTGGCTAGGCAATGTCCTATTATGATATTATAGCCAAAGTGTTTTAAAAATAATGAAAATAAAAAACAGGAATTCCAGAGATGATATTTTCTTATAGCTATGAATACCAATAAATTCAGTTTTTGCTTCTAGAATTGCTGTGGAATAGTTACTTTCTCACTTCTGGAAATCACACATTTTTCTCAATTTAAAGAATGTGTGTGTGTGTGTGTGTGTGTGTGTGTGTGTGTGTGTGTGTGTGTGTGTGTGTATGTGCACATACATATCTCTCTCTCTCTCTCTCTCTCTCTCTCTATATATATATATATATATATATGTTGTTTGTCTTTCGACTTTTCCCAGTTAGGGTTCACCACAGCAGAACTCCGGTCCGCTAATGATTGGCAGTAGATTTTCACGAACGCCGAGGTGCCAGCTTGACGTCCAACCTACAATGAAGGCACGCCCATTTACACATGTCTTTTGAATGCCACCCAACAACAGGGAGGACATGCAGACTCCACACAGAAGGCACTCCCCGGACTGCAGCTGAGAATCGAACGGGAGAACCTTTTGCTGTGAGGCAACAATGCTACCGCTTCAAAACCACTATATATATTTCAGCATTTCGAGTCCATGAAGCCAAAACCATCACAACACCGAAACCCCACAAAGCCAAAATCATAAATCCGAACACACAACATACACTACACCACACACAAACCACAACATCTACACCACAAAAAACATAAACACAACAAAACACCACACATGCATATACCCACACTAAACAAAAGAAGGGGGCAAGCCCCCCTGCACCCCCCCATACCCCCTACTTATATTTACTAACTCCGAGATTGCACAAACAGAGAAAAAAAAAAACACACATGCACATTCTACAGTCCCTCAGACACACACACACACACACACACACACACACACACACACACACACACACACACACACACACACACACACACACACACACACACACACACACATCACACATACACATAACTTACAAAATGCTCACATACCCTCACCTGAAAGTCCAAACACAAACATCCCAAACAAACACTTCCTATAACATAGCATCACTGCATAAGTGCATATTAGACATATTCACATTTGCGCTTATGCACTTTCACTATTCTAAAGTTTCGGCTTCATGGACTCAAAATGCTGAAATTTGAGATTTCAGCATTTCGAATATATGAAGTGAAACCATATAGATATATAGATATAGATATAGATAGATATAGATATGCATGCTTATTTTATTTCTCAAGCAGCCTCCAACTGCTCTCTTTCCTTTCCCAACTCATTGAAATGAACATCTAACACTAGAGGGGGAACAGAAGAGGGCAAGCCTCCCCATCTTCTCTGCCTATCAGCCAGACCAGCCTGTTACCCCTTGCTCCCACCAAAATTTTCAACATCCTAACCACCCACAAAAAGAGTGGGGGGGGTTAAGCCAAACCTCTTTCAATGTACGCCATCCTCTCTAAGCCAAACTGGATCCCTGTCATCAACCCCAAAAGCCCTGTCATATAAGTACCAAAAGCCGCCAATTGATTAAAAGGTTAAAATAATCCAATGATCCCTCTTCAATACTAAAATAATAACTATAACTTTGCATAACTTCTGTATATTAACTAAATTCTCACTCACTTTAACTACCAGTATTAATATCGTAATGAGCCCCAGGACATTACCTGCTCTAGGCAACACCACAACATTAAACCCAATGCCACAAGAAACCACGCAAGGGCAATTCCCTACCATTATCCTAACTGCAGCCCTATTTTCTCGCTCAATGTATGTAATAATGACCAAAATGAGATTTCCTTTCCAAAATTTATGTAAGAGCAATCCTGTATCACTCCAACAATCCAGTATAATCATTAAAACATAATGAACATCCTATCATTTGCTGACCAACAAACCACCTTGTGAAGGACTAAAATACATCCATAACATAAATGCCACATAAACTGTAACCCCACGAACATCCATTTCCCTACACCAGCCCCTGTAACAAAATCCATCCTGACAATAGGCAGAGTCTATCAATCTTCACACTCTCAACCTATCTCAACCCTTCAAACCAATGAACCACTTACAAAAATGTTGTAATTCACTTATCATTGTCATTTATCCAACTGCAGTGCTTGCAACTACATCCTCCTTGACCAACTGCACTGCCTTACATTGCTCCCATCCCTGACAATTAACTAACTCTTTCCCACCAAACACCTTCCCACCGACTGCTGCAATTCACACTTAACCAATCTAGCCTTGCCCTACCATATGTTTATTTATAAAAGGTGTCCAAACTCCTGCAGTAAGCCTTTAGCTTTAATGAAACCTGACACACCTCAGCAAATGTGGACAACTCAACCCATACCGCTGTCATCTTTAAACAATTGAAGTGAATCCTAATACCCAACAACACCTGCTAACCCTACTCCAGATTAAACGGAAATTCCACATATTCAGTATCCTCAATTTTCCCTCTGTCCTGTTGTCCAACAAACCACAAATGCCCCCTCCAAATTATGCCCCAGCCCAAAAACTCCCATAATATTTGTAAACAAATGCAAATCCCCATGACCAATCCTATCCATCTTCCCCAAGGGCCATCCCAGTGAATTGCTCCAATGGCAGCATAATGGTGAAATGCACCAACTTATTAACCCCTACCTAAGCAACCCAATTAAACTGACCAAAATGCAACTTCAGTAACCCAAGAAGCTGAAGAACATCCTTAAGCCATTGTTTGACCCCCAGCTTCCCCTCAAACTTTTTCTTTCCATTTTTTTACATTTGTATCTGTTAAGGAAGAAAACATGTCCTACATCTGCAAGGAATCCTAAACAATGCCTTGCATAAGCCTTCTACCTTCTGCTTAACAAACAAAATATCCAGTTTCACACATATCCCTTGAAAAAAAAGACATACCCACAATGCTCCATCAAACCCTATCTACCCGTAAAAGTCATACTTATACATCTCCTACCAGCCCAAAGCAAAGTCAAATGGTATGCGTGGTGTGTTACTCGCTCTAAAGACCTTAACCTGCTATGTCACATTAATTAAACCTCCTTGAGAGACAGATTTGTCTCTCAGAAAATACCACATTTGGAAGAAACCCCCACTTCATATCAAATAAAACATCTTCTTAGCCTCCTACAAACAACTGGATGTGTAACCGTAAATTCACCCCAAAGGTTCCAACCATGTCCCTCTTAAAGGGCAATAGGATCAGCATGTGGAAGTAAGAATTGAACTTACCTAGCTTGCAAGGGCCCTAGTACCTGTGGCCTCATAGCTTCCTATGATACTATGATTGAGGTGACTCCACCCCACCTGTGAAAACCCAAACTCCCCTTAATCCCTAGCCCTGCATTACCCTGCCCCAAACATACCTCCCCCTCACCTTGCCCCTACACTACCTCGAACTGCTTCATCTCTGATGTGCCTTAATGCCCACCGAATAAAATTACCTGCTACCTCATTGTGCACCCATCCAGCAATCAAAACATCCACACAAGTAAAATCCACCACCTTTCAAATCCATTTCCAGTAGGGCACTGATCGCTGCTCACTCAGCAATCTCCATCTGTGACCTCAATGTGCACCACCCAAACAACTGGGACCTCCATTGAAACAGCCTTCATCACCTTTTGAGTTCCCTTCCTTCAGGTCACCAACCAATGCCCACTCAAATTCTGTACCTCCCACAATCTGCAAAAGAACACAAATTTAGCACCTCACCTTTACAAGAACTAAACATAGATGAGTCTCAAACCCTATACCTTGTCTCTATGTGGCAAACACCTTATCACTATGACCCCCTTTTAATGTCTACTTTAAATTATCTGCCAGATATGAGAACCCCAAATGGAGCACCCCAAAGTTTCATGAAGGGCCTAATTAATGCCTCCCTATCCTTAGCAGCTAAATTCTGTCTCTTCTGCCACCTCGGGGCAGCAATGTCCACTTACTGCAAAATAAGAGAAAAATACATGCCAGTTATCCCTCTCAATTTCACTGAGGAAAATGCCTAAACAAGGCTTTAAGTCAAAGAGGGACAATGACCCAATAAAGGGACATTTTCAAACTAGATTGATTTGCCATTAATTACAATGAAAACCCATAATTTTATGAGAAATGGAAAGTAAAATGTATATTGAACAGAAAAGAGTGCAAATAATTTCTTCTGCCATCCCATTAAGGGGAAATATGTTAGATCATTACTAATATGATATAATAATGCTCTTGCTGAACAGCTGTGAGTATGAAATCATCAAAACAGCTGAACATTGTACAGAAGTTAATGATAAGTATTGGTTATAGGTGGGAAACCACATTACATCTGTGGGATTAATACACTGGTCCCTGGAGTATCTTGCTTTTATGACAATGGTGTATGAATAGATAAAAGGACATATTTTTATGCTTCCCCTGTAATAAGTTAAATATCAATAGCATGAGGCTGAAATATGAAGCTGGAGTTCATCAAAATGCAGCTTAACTTTAAAACTGCTACTTACAAATGTAGTTTACTGCATGTTTTCTTCTTCTCTTGGGAATAGAAATCCCAGGGATAAAACAGATGACAAAACACTACAGTACAAATCTATTAGCAGCATGCTAAGCTGTTTATACTAATGTAGCAATCAGGATGGCCGAATGCAAAGCCCATCATTAGCTCTCTTTTTCCAGCAGTTTATGCTGCCATGCGCATGCACAGTGACCCACCATTATTTGTGAGTGCTCCATTCCCCCCCCATCAGCTGTTGTTGCAACAAAACACAGTCCCTCCCCAATGGAACCACACAACGAGAGACCAAAACACCCGATTCCTCCCCCTCCCCTTCCTTCACAAATCATCAACATGAATGATAAACAAACAAAAGACACTGCAAACAAAAACAACCATTCTGAAAGAATCCAACTGACAAACAGCAGCACACCAGGATCGCAGCACCCTAACAAGGTGAAGAATAGGCACCAAAGCCACCAATTATCACACCGGTCTCAACCAAGCACACAATCATAACAATCACAAAACAAGACAGCCCCCCATCTGCAAATGCAGGCAATGTGGCCAAGAACACCATCGAGCAACTGCTCAGCCACTACACTGCTCCCTCTTGACCAACAGCAAACCACCTTCCAACCTTGTGGCACAAGAAATCCGGAAAACATGGACAATGCCCAACAAAATGGGGAGGCAAAGGCCTAAAATGGCGACAGATCCCAACCAACCCTCCCATCAACCCAGAAAGCTGCCAGAGCAACAGGGCTGTGTCAACACCCCCCCCCCCTTCTCCTTCATTTCCTTTTTTCTTGGGACTCAGGTCTGAAACCCAAATGTATATCACCACACAGTGACCTCCATCCTCTGATTACACCAGCAATGCTAGAAAACCACAAATTCATGAGGAACAAAAAAGGCAAATCCCTGGATGCTCCGAGAAAATCCAGACAACAAAAAGCCCACAACCAGAGAGATAGGCCAATGCCTAACAAAATGGCAACACAGCCATCACACGGGCATCCCATCACCCCAGACATGCCTCCCTGAACTCAAGTCCGCATACATTTATGTCCATTATGCTTGGAGTCTTCATCTCATCTTCCACACTCCCTCACAACTCCACATAGCCTCCTGTCCAAATTCCTTCAATGATGAATCAAAACAAGTGAAGTCAATACCAATGCCCCATAAGCACTTCACCTCAACAGACCTTCAATTAAATTGTCACCATATTCAAATGCACCCAATGAGTCGATTTATATTTAAATTCACAACAATTTCCCTTATTCCAAACAAACAGGAGAATCACAAACATACAACATCAAATCAGTGATGAAGCCCAAAAAAACAAAGAGGCTCCACAACAACAACAGTAAAAAAAAAAAAAAAAAAAAACCTTCCAGAGCTTGACCGAGCCCCTCTGAATGAATGAAAAGCTGCCCAGTTAAGCAGAATGTTGCCCATGCTTTCACAACCCCCCACCCCCATGGTCAGCACCATTGACAAATGCGAAAAAGCTCACACTACCTGGCAGCCAAGCATATTACAACCTGCCAAGCATATTGCAACCTACTAATTTTACAGTCAGGAATAAACACATTAACAACAAACAAAATAAAATCCACAGAACCAACCATGACAGTCTTAAATATAAAAATTGTAGTTTACTAAGAGGTTAGCACGGTGGTGGTGCTGCAGTAGCGTTGTCGCTTTACAGTAAGACATTGTCCTGTTCAATTTTCAGCTAGAGTGTCTTCTGTGTGGAGACATGCATGAATGGGCATACCTTCGTTGAAGGTTGTGCATCAGGGCCATCAACTCGGCACGTAAAAATCTACTGCCAATCATTAGCGGACCGGAGTTCCGCTGTGGCGACCCCTAACCGGGAAAAGCCGAAAGACACAACAACAACTAAGAGGTTAGCACATTCATGCTCTCATGAGCACTTCTTCAGACCAATACAAAGAACTTTAAAATGGATTTTCAACAAAGAGCTTAAATCGGATTTTCCATTGTTACCCTTACCGATCAGGAATATGAACTCTCCAGTCCAGAAATGGTCACAAAGTCAGGGGAGAAAACGTCCACTGCAACTTTCAGACAGAAGTGAATCAAAATCGGACATTGAAAAAGATGTGGTAGATGGATCTCAACAGTTAGTATATAATTTGTCCTCAAGAGTTTTTTCTGAAGATGAACTTTCATTATTAAGGAAAGGGTTGCCTTTCGTTCCCGCATCTCAAATGTTGCTTACTGATATCGTTATTGATATAAAGTTATTTTCTAGGAATGTGATGTTAAAAATCTATGTTCAATGCTGGTAGTAGTCAGAGTATGTATTGAAAACCTAGCAGTTTTGTTCCTGTATTGGATCCTGTGGTAGAAATTTTTAGCCGAATGTGTGGAAAAGATGTTAGGGAATACTTTTTTGAATGGATATGTGCACAAGAAATTTTGCAATTTAGATAAGGATGAGTGGCAAACGTTTTTGGATTTACAAAAGGATGAGACTGTTGTGTTTTGGCCAGCTGACAAGGGTGGGTCATTGGTCATTTTAGAAGTGCATGATATTGTGAATGAGGTACATAGGATTTTAAAAGGTTATCTGGTAGCATGCATGATTACTGCAGATTTATTTAATTATTTTAGAGTGTCATTACCATTGGTACCCACATTGAATGGCCTACCCAAGCTACATAAGCATATGAATAAACTACCAATGTGCCCAATTGTTTCAGGCAGGGGGTGGGCAACAGAATCGTTGTCAATTTATGTGGAAAAAGAATTGAGATCGTTAGTGAATGCATCTAGTACTATTCTATGTGATACTAAACAATTTTTAAAAGATTTATTTTTATGTACAGATAGTAGTCATAATGTTGATAAGTTATTTTTTCTAACTCTGGATGTATAATCACTTCTTACCTGTATACCGAATGAAGAAGGTCTCAGTCTTCTAAGCAGGTGTCCAAAAGAGCTTAGTAATTTCAATGAAGTCAAGATAATGTTGGTTTGTTCATTAGTCAGCCTCATTCTGGAACACAATATATTTCTTTTTGATGGGGTGTACTATTGGCAGAAACAGGGTGTAGCCATGCTGCTGAGTTTGTTGCTTTAGTGGATTACCTCCCTTATTTTCATTAGGAATAAACACATTACCATCCTACATTCTTAAATAAGATTCTGAAACACCCATTAACCAAGTCTATGCGTTATAACCACATCAGACTAAAACAACCTCATTGCTTCTACTAACAGATTGAGATAGCCAGAGCATGAGCAGGCTATAATGTTATAAACTAAATGAACATTTTAATACTACGGGCCATGCCACAACACTCCACCAATGGTCAACTGACATCACCATTCCCAAAAGATCCACAACGGCACATAAAACCTAACATAGAAGCCCCCAGCCTTACTAATTAAACTAATCACTATCTCAAAAAGACCTCAGAGGACCAGGAAACTGCAACCAATTGCCAGTTACCACTCCGAAGGATAGTTTCTATAAGAGTGGTGTGCTAGTAGTCCTTCAATAGTTGAGTTAAAACCAAGGTTAAATTACCAGAAAAAACTGTGTCCAAAGCCAAAAAATCAGCACTTGAAAATCCAAAGTTACTTTTAATAATCCACGAACAATGTTAAAAAACGAGCGCTTTCGCCTGGCGCATCCCAGGCTTTATCAAGTTGTAAAATACTGTATGGCCATCCCCTTTATTTATGCTACAGGAGAGGCCATCCAATTAATCATTTAACAGTTTTTTTACACCAATTAATCAGTCAAATGACTATTTTAACAAATACACCTATACAATAATTGAAAAAAATATACAAAATAAAATGAAATAAAATAAACAATACATTCTGTATGTGAATTGGATTAAAAATAATACCATCATGCGTTAAAAATATGCGCATGTAATCCCTTACGTAAATGCCTCAAAAATGTTTGAGGCATTTACGTAAGGGATTAAGTATGCGTGCATATTTTTAACTCATGATGGTATTATTTTTAATCCAATTCACATACAGAATGTATTGTTTATTTTATTTCATTTTATTTTGTATATTTTTTTCAATTATTGTATAGGTGTATTTGTTAAAATAGTCATTTGACTGATTAATTGGTGAAAAAAAAACTGTTAAATGATTAATTGGATGGCCTATCCTGTAGCATAAATAAAGGGGATGGCCATACAGTATTTTACAACTTGATAAAGCCTGGGATGCGCCAGGCGAAAGCACTCATTTTTTAACATTGTTCGTGGATTATTAAAAGTAACTTTGGATTTTCAAGTGCTGATTTTTTGGCTTTGGACACATTTTTTTCTGGTAATTTAACCTTGGTTTTAACTCAACTATTGAAGGACTACTAGCACACCACTCTTATAGAAACTATCCTTCGGAGTGGTAACTGGCAATTGGTTGCAGTTTCCTGGTCCTCTGAGGTCTTTTTGTGGTTGTTTTCTTTTGTCGCTCTCTAATCACTATCTCACTTAAATCCCTATGACATACATGCCAATATATATATATATATATATATATATATATATATATATATATATATATATATATATATATATATCTAGAGCTATAGCTTACATATACCAACCACTTGTCTCCTACAGCCGACCAACCAGTAGCCCAAAGTCTACCTGTTCTTTAGGAGTACCTACAGGTCATCTCAGGCATAATCCTTGCCCTAGCAAGTTCACTGCAAAATGTGATTCTTTACCCACTTACACTTGCATAAACCCTTTAAGCCCCTCCCAAACCCTTACCTCATTTCCTCCCAGTCATCCCTCATTCCCATTTAACTCTTTCATCCCCTCTACCCTCTTAACTCCCACTAATATATTTATCTAACCCCTTTCTGAAGATGTCCCTGGACAAATTGGTTTGTTACCAAACCTGATTTGTTCCCCCATTCCATGGAATACACAAAGTAAAAAAATAATCCATTCAGATCATATAGTGTTTTACCAGTAGTAACATTTTCTGAACCTCATAGTTGGTATACCAAAATATGACATTTTTAAGAAAGAATGTTCACATCTTTGTCAAGCATTTGAGTTACTAAAATTGTTTTCCTTCTTTATATATAATGTGCCAGATTGTGCAATTGATGAGGAAGCAAATTTTGAAGTGATAATAATGAACTCATTAAATTACCAGATGTGAACTACGGAAGATAGACTTGCTAAAAATAAAGTGGCAAACCAATTCTATATTTAATTCACAGAAAATGATAAATACAATATTAAACAGATAAGAAGAAATGCAAGGGAAAGATACGAAATTGATAAAACAAAGTTGCAATCTTATCTTTATGTAAACTGTGAATTGATGCAAGATAATTAGATCTAGATATTGGATATAAAAAATACATATAATGAACATACATAAGTTAATCTTATTTAAAAAACTACAAAGTTAACATTCAAAAAAGGAATATTATATATAATGGGTATAAATGAATAAAGCTTCCATTTGCCATACATGAACAACATACCTGGAAAAACTTAACACACACCACTTTTGATTGCACTATATATGAAGACAATGGACATAAGTTATTTGTATAATTATTTGGCCATAATTACAATAGTTGTTTGACTTAAAACATAGAAGAATTGTATGTTGTTTCTTTGGGACAGATGGTGGGCTTGTTATTAAAGAGTTATCAAAAGCTGTGTGTAAAATTAATAAAATTAAGAGAATGATCCTCGATGTTTTAGTTCATATCCTGAAAGCTCTATCATGTGCAGACTTTCTTTTAGCACTTTTATAAACAAATGGACACAATAAACAATATTATGCCTCTCTGTTAAAAGTAACAAAAAAATAATCCTTGTTTCCCCGCCTTTCTCGACTAGTTTAGACCAGTATACAGGCATTGCTGTATTCTGGGCTGTGGTGTAGTTCCTGTGTTGTCCATTACCTTACTTGGATAGAAGGAAGTTTCTTTGCTCACCAGTGGGAGTGGGGAGCCTTGAGCAGCCTACCTGTCCTTGGGGGAAGTGACCTCAGCACAAGAAGCTGTTAGTAATTGTTTGTTTGGGACCATTCCTAGCTCTTTTGTAGTTCACTGCTTAAAATCCGCGTTTGCACGGCTTTGCGCGGTCGTGCGCAATGGTTAAACAAGGTTAAACGTTTTCTGGCTCCGCCAAGTCTGCTCTTCAATTTTTCCCTTAGAACTGTTCTACTTGCAATCTAAACAGCTTATACTCTATCTGAAAAGCTCAGCACTTGCTCCTAAAGCATTTTGTATACAGGTAAAGCACTCTTAAACAAACGAAAGCACTTCATTCACCTAAATTCTGTTGAGTACCCATTTCCCTATAGGTCCTTTCTGACTCAGTTACACAGCAATCTTTTTCACTTTTTCTAGCATGTCGAAGGGTCAGTTGCTGGCGTCCTCTCCTGTTCAGCTGGTGAATCTGGGAATCTTGAGGCAATGTTACAATTGCCTCATGTACACAGACAACCCTCTCCTCCTCCCAACAAATACAAATATATGCGAGAGATGCAACTATATAGCCAAACTGGAGGCTGAGCTCTCTCAATTCAGTACTGGCAAGACCAGTCAGGAGGAGAAGGTAACCACGCACACTACAAACCCAGTCTCACATAGAACTATCACAACTGCAAACCAAACACATAAACACACAAAAACATACTCGGAGGCGCTGATTAAAAATCTACCAAAACAACAGAGGCCTCCAAAGCAGGCACCCAAGCAACCACCACCTCAAGACATAGCACATGCAACACATAGTTCACAAAGTCAGTGTGCTAAACAGTCACAGCCCTTAAGGCCAAACAACATGCCAGACACACTTGTAATAGGTGACTCCATAGTCAGGCACACTGACGTCCCGCTCACCAGACTGAACAAGGAGAGGGTCACAGTAAGCTGCCTGTCAGGAGCTAGAATCTGCCACATAACACAAGCACTCAGGTCACTCCACAGCAAGTACAAATATGACTCAGTCATTGTACATGCCGGTGTGAATGACTTGAGACGTACCTCCCTGGACTACATGAAAAGAGACATAGAGGAGCTCTCTGATTATGTAGCCCAGGCCGGTATGACCCTGACCCTGAGCAGCATCTTACCCTCACCAAGAATGATGCCACAGTACAAAGACAAAATGATCAGTTTTAACAATTGGCTTAATTACTGGTGTCATTCTAAGGGGATCCAGTGTCTGTCTGCTTGGGATGACATGCTTGACAAGCCACGCTGCTTTGCAAGGGATGGCTTGCATCTGTCACCCCTGGGCTTCTGGATATTGGCCAAGGCTCTTGCCACCCCCATAGTGCCTTTTTTAGGCAAGGCTCAAATGACAAACCTACCTCCCTAGAAAACACAAGTGGAAAAAAACTAAGGGTAATGCTGCTCAATGCCAGAAGTCTAAACCTCAAGATGCACGCCCTCGAAGCCCTCCTCAGTATGGAGAACATCGATGTCTGTGCAGTGACTGAAACCTGGTTCAAGGCTCCTGAGAGCACCCTAGCACTATCAGGTTTTACCTCATATCATGCTTTCCAGCCCCAAAACTTGGACCGAACCACAAAAGGAGGGGGAGTATCCATTTTCATCAAAGATACCCACACCTCCAGCAAAACTGCCTTACAGTTTGTAGCATGCTACAGACCACCCTCTCAAACTCAGGAACCCCACACAGCCTTCCTGAAGACACTGGAGAGTATGAATGTCTCTCCAAATACCATCATTTTGGGAGACTTCAACTACCCAAACATAGACTGGGAACATTACTCAAGCCCCAACACCCTAGCCCAAAGGTTCCTAGAATTCATAAACTCAAATGCAATGGAACAACTAGTCACCATTCCCACAAGAGGAGACAATATACTAGACCTGATCATCACAAACATGGGGACAAAATGCTCCACACCGGAAGTACATCCCTCTTTGGTAAGATCAGACCATAAATTAATCTCACTGGAAATCCACATCCCGACCCCACCCCCTGCACAAAAGACCACAGTGAAGAACTTCTCAAAAGCAAACTTCACACTTCTTAAGACTGAAGTGCTATCTTTCAAGGCCCCTGGGCCAGTGGAAACCACAACCCACACTGCTGAATCCTTTGCAAATGCCTTCTATGGGCACCTTTAAGAATGCATGGATCATGCAATCCCAAATAAAACCAAGACCCATTCCCCCAAAGGCAGGCGCCCAGTCTGGTGGACCCCAGCCATAAACAAACTTTACAACAGGAGGAGGAAGCTACTACATGACAGAGCAAAATCCCTAAAAGGGAAGGCATCTCTGATCAGTACTAGCAAAAAACTACGATCACTCATAAAATCATCCAAGGCCAACTTTGAGAGAAAAATCGCAAAAGACACAAAAGACAGTCACAAGGCCTTCTTTAGCTATGTTAGAAACCTGGGTGGAAACTCCCAGATATGCTCAGAGTTAGTCCAAAATGATACAAAATACACTGAACCCACTGACATTGCCAACATTCTGGCAGACAGGTTCAGTGCAAATTTCTCCTCCCCCTCCCCCCCAAAAGGAGAAATAACTATCCCAGCAGAGTGTAACCTCCCTAATATCTCAGATGCCCATGTGAGAGCCGCCCTCTCTAAAGCTAAAAACACAGCATCAATGGGACCGGATGGTGTCCCGGGCTGTGTGCTACATGAACTCCAAGAGGAACTAAACCCACACATAAGGCTGCTGTTTAATCTTAGCCTTACTACAGGATACGTACCCAAAGAGTGGTGTATGGCAACAGTGGTCCCACTTCACAAAGGCGGTGCTTCTATGGACCCTGGAAATTACCGCCCCATAAGCTTGATGAGCCTGGTCTGCAAAGCTATGGAGAGGATCATTATGGAACTCATAAACAAAGACATTGGGGACCTACAGACATTGGATCCTACCCAATTTGGCTTTGTCAAGGGCAGATCCTGCCTTTTGAGCTTGGTCAACTTTTTTGAAACAGTCACT
>NC_056735.1:1502184971-1502237471 GCF_019279795.1 Protopterus annectens
CTTTTGGGGTCTTTCCAGTTGCTGCAGGTGTCTGGTAAGGTACATCCCAAAAGGGGCATTGTACTCAATTATTGGCCTGATGAGGGATGAGTAAAGAGGCACAATGACCTCCCCTGATCTAGATGTGAATCCCTTCATGATTAGGTGGGCTATATAAAATGTTTTTCTAACCACTTTGGCCACATGGTTGTCAAATGAGAGATTGCTATCAACTTGGGTTCCCAGGCCCCTAATTACTTCCTCCGTACTTAATGGATTACCACCTATTTGTTTTTGCCAAAGGGGATGACTATACACTTTTTGGCATTTAGCTTGAGGCCATGGCTCTGGCACCAGTTGTCTGTTTCTATGAAGCCCTTTTGTAGGATGCTTGTGTTTGGCTGGAGAGTCGATTATGGCGCCCAGTTTGCAGTCATCTGAGAACATAGTCAGCCACAGTCCTTCCATGTTAGCCTGTACCTCCGAGAAATATATGCCGAACAAGAGAGGTCCCAGGACTGAGCCTTGTGGGATGCCACTTGTAACTGGTTTGAAGTCTGACATGGCTCCAGCAATTCTAACCATGTGGGTTCTGTCCTTGAGCCAGTTTGCAACCCATCTAGTGTAATAGGGGTTTATATTTAAGCTGGTGAGCTTATCTATAATGCTTGAGTGGGGTATTGTATCGAAGGCTTTTGCAAGGTCCAGGTAGGCTGTGTGGACCACCTTCCCCTCGTCAATGGCCTTGGTGACTGTTTCAAAGAAATCGACCAGGTTTAAGAGGCAGGATCTGCCCTTAACAAAGCCGAACTGGGTAAGACCCAGTGTCTGTAGGTCCCCGATATCTTTATTTATGAGGTCCATGATGATCCTTTCCATAGCTTTGCAGACCAAGCTAGTCAAGCTTATGGGGCGATAGTTTCCAGGATCTGTTGAGGCACCACCTTTGTGGAGAGGGACCACTGTTGCTGTACGCCACTCTTTGGGTACATATCCTGTAGTAAGGCTCAGATTGAACAGTAGTTTTATGTTTGGGTTTAGTTCTTCTTGGAGTTCATGTAGGATGCAGCCCAGGACACCTTCTGGTCCCATTGATGCTGTGTTTCTTGCTTTGGAGACGGCGGCTCTTACCTGAGCATCTGAGATGTCAGGGGGGCAGCACTCTGCTGGGATAGATATTTGCCCTTTTGGTGGGGAGGGGGGGGGGTTTGCGCTGAACCTGTCAGCTAGGATGTTGGCAATGTCTGTGGGTTCGGTGTATTTTTTGTCATTTTGGACTAATTCTGAGCATATCTGGGAATTCCCACCCAGGTACCTAACATAACTAAAGAAAGCCTTGTGATTATCCTTAGTGTCCTGTGCAATTTTTCTCTTGAAGCTGGCCTTGGACGATTTAATGAGTGCCCGTAGTTTTTTGCTAATACTGATCAGAGATGCCTTCCCTTTTTGGGATTTTGCTCTATCATGTAGTAGCTTTCTCCTTCTATTGTATAGGTTGTTTATGGCTGTGGTTTACCAGACAGGACGCCTAACTTTGGAGGACTGGGTCTTGGTTTTATTTGGGATTGCATGACCCATGCATTCCTGAAGGTGTTCATAGAATGCGTTTATAGAGGATTCTGTGGTCTGGGCCGTATTTTCCACAGGCCCGGGGGCTTTGAAGGATTCCACCTCGGTTTTGAGGAGTGTGAAATTTGCTTTAGAGAAGTTTTTCACTGTGGTTTTTTGGGCAGGGGCTGAGGTTGGGATGTGAATATCTAGTGAGATTAGTTTATGGTCCGATCTTACCAGTGAGGGATACACTTCTGGTCTGGAGCATAGAGTCCCCATGTTGGTGATGATCAGGTCCGGTATGTTTTCCCCTCTTGTGGGAGTGGCAACAAGTTGTTCCATAGCATTTGAGTTCATAAATTCTAGGAACCTTTGGGCTAGGGTGTTGGAGCTAGAGCAATGCTCCCAGTCTATGTTAGGGTAGTTGAAATCACCCAATATAATGGTGTTTGGAGAGATCTTCATATTTTCCAGTGTTCTCAGGAAGGCCGAGTGGGGTTCCTGGGTTTGGGAGGGTGGTCTGTAGCAGGCTATAAACTGGAAGGCAGTTTTACCCACTGTTAGTTGCACATGGATAGTCTCTGATGCTTCGTGCTGTGCCACCAACCTGGAGGTGTGGGTATCTTTGACGAATATTGATACTCCCCCTCCTTTTGTGGTTCGGTCCAAGTTTTGGAGCCTAAAAACATGGTATGAGGTATAACTTGGTAGTGCTGTGCAAGTGCTGCACTGATACATGCCTGAGGCTGTGTTTATCACTTCTATATGATCATTCAGAAAAGGAATGTCCGAGATTTGAAAGAAAGGCCTTAATGACTTCATTGTTTTATGTGAAAAAAAAAATAGGAGCTTTACCCACACATGTAGCCACTTCCTTGCTGCTAAAAATATCCCAGTTGTGAGAAATAATGTTTCTAATAGATGCCATGTCTAAAGAAACCTGTAATGAATAATTGAGGGTTCAGTCCACAACATCATTGCCATTGGATGTAGTAGGGGTCTGGGCATTGTGGTTGGTTAGTGTGGGGGATCTGACAATACGGGAAGAGTGACTGGTTGTTGGGGGGGTTTCGTCTGAATTTTTTTTTGATTGGAGTCTGGCTGGAATCTGTGCTTCAGAATTGGATGGAACTTAGTTCATCTGGATTGGTTAACTTTATTGATAATCTGTTCTATTAAGTATGTTGGGTAGTTTCTATTAATAAACAAGGTGCTAAGGAAGCATCATTCCCTAACAAAAATGTCTTCATGACTAATAATCTGTGACAGTCTTATGAACTGACCGCTAGCAATATTCTTTTCATAAAAAATGGATGTTGACTAGTAAAGACCCAGTAGTTGTTTCAATATATTTGTTTTCTGAAAATGTTAGAGTGACAGCTAAGTGTGCTACATCTGCAATGGGATTTCTCCACTACATCACCGGCACTAAACTCCCCTCACCCCCAAGCAGTTAATGAAGCAACCAGGCTAATACCTGCTCAAAATAACGCAGAGGAGCCACCACATTTTACACCTAACACAGAAAGTAGAATATGTGGAAATGTTTTTTTTTCTGTAGGAACAAATGAACTACATATGCAGGGGGCTGACACCTAGAGGCAGAGAAGGAACACAGACAGGTCAGCCACTGAGGCAACAAACAAACAACAGCTGTACTCTCAGGGGATACTCAGACAATCGACAAACACCAGTACGAGGAGGACGGACAAAAGGGAGAGCAAGAAGGAGCAACAATCAGATTTGAGTCTTTTGTCTATGGACACTGTTCCCACTTACAGTTCAACTGTTTTTAATTTGACAAACAGGATAATCTTGAATGATACACTTTGTGCTTCAGCAAAGGCTTTACGTTTATCCCTGTCCAAAGGGCTACTTACCAAACCTTCTTCTAGACCTCTGCCTTTTTACAAGGAAATTAATTTAAAAGTCCTCTTGGATGATGCAGTGGATGAACAAATGGAGTGACATACACTCAGAAGAAAAAGTATTTTTCACCCTCCCCTGCATACATAACACACTGCAAATGTTTCTAAAGGTGTGTGAGAGGGATTTAAGGGAACTACTTAAAAAAAGCTCTCCATGTAAGTGGTTTAACCTGACGCCTAGTAAAATGACAGTCATTGGAGACTGTGAAAATGACAAAAGTCTTCATATTATGAGGGCAGACAAGGGCACATGTGTTGTCCTTATGGAAATGGCCCATTATGTCTCTGTACTTGAGAGAGACTTGCAGAAAAATGAATACTATAGGGTTGTGGACTATAAAACTACAGTACGACAATTTTCTAGCATTAACAAGTTATTGAAGGGGCATGAAAGAGAACAAGCAGTAACATTTGAGGAGTTCTAATTTATGTTACTCCCCAGCCCAAGTTTAGGTAAATTCTTTGGCATCCTGAAAATGCATAAGGATCCTACAAATCTACCGTTTTGACACGATGTGTCAAACAAAAAGGCCAAGACTAAAAGAATTTCAGAATTCATTGACAGTTTATTAAACCCGATTGTCCAAACCATTCCTTTTTATGTACAGGACTCTTGGAACTTTTTAAACTCTCTCTTTCTTCATCAACCAACGGAGGGGGACCAGATGTTAGTCACACTAGATATTATGTCGCTATATACCAATATCCCACACACTAAGGGTAAGCAACATATAAGAGCCTTTTTGGATAAATATTAGGCCTTTTCAAATGTTAAAATAGACACCATTTGTACCCTAATTTTAACAGTACTACAAGGGAATTTGTTCCATTTTAATGGAATGATCTAACAGCAAGTTAAGGGGGTGGCAATAAGATCTAAAATGGTCCCTGCATATGCGAATCTGGTTTTGAGTGCTTGGGAAATGGACTCTCTTATATTTCTACCTAGTTTTTGGCATACAAGATTGTATATGTGTTATATTAATGATATTTATTTTGTGTGGCAAAGTACTAAATGGGACTTGGATGCTTTTATTGTATCCCTCTCTGATAGTATTCCCCTCTTAAAATTTAAGCTTTCAGGTTGAGGCACCACTGTGCAATTTTTGGATGATGAAATCACATTGAGCACTATTATACTTACCTGGCATTCTAACATTTTCAGAAAAGAAATGTATCGGAACAGCTACTTGGACTTTACTAGTCAACATCCATTTTTTATGAAAAAGAATATTGCTAGGGGTCAGTTCATAAAACTAACACAGATTATTCATGATGAAGACACTTTTGTTAGGGAATACCACTTCCTCAGCACCTTGTTTGTTAATAGAAACTACTCTACATAGTTAATAGAACAGATATTCAATGAAGTTAGCCAATCTAGACAAATTAAGTTCCATCCACTTCGAAAGCATGGATTCCAGCCAGACCCCAAACAGCAAAAACGGTCAGACCAACCCCCCCCCAAACCAATCCTGCTGCCAGTATTGACTGAACCCCCACACTAACCACTCGCAATGCCAACTGGTACCAGACCCATACTACATCCAATGACAATTGACAATGATGTTGTGGACCGAACCCTCAGTTTTCCATTACCAATTTGTTTGGCCATGGCATCTATTAGAAACATTATTTCTTGCAACTGAGATATTATTAACAGCAGCAAGGAAGTGGCTGTGAGTGTGGGTAAAGCACCTATTTTTTCACATAAAAAAAAAAAAAAAAAAAAAAAAAAACTAAGTCATTAAGGGCTTCCTTTCAAACCTCATACATTCTTTTTCTGATTGACCCTATAGAAGTGATAAACACAGTCTCAGGCATGTATTAGTGCAGCACTTGCATAGCATGTAATTATGTTCACACAGGAATAGACTATTTTTTAAGCATTGTGATAAAAGGATAATGTTCAAAGATTTTTATGATTGTCACAGTATTAATGTTGTTTATGCAGCAGTATGCATGACTTGCACAAGTTTTTATATTGGTAAGACCTTACAAAGATCATCTGATAGAATTAAAGAACACTGTGCTGCAATATGCAATACAGACTTAAAAAATGCTTTAAGTAAACATGGTCTACTATGTCAAGGCTACTTACAATTTAAGTTCTTTGTACTGGAACAGGCGGGGAAATTCTTTGGGGCTATGACACTTTGTTAGAGTTCTTTGAACTGAAGTGGCAACTGATGTTAAATGTGGAGAATGACCCAGGTCTAAATGAGGTCTTAAATATAAAATGTGTATTATGTTGGCTCAGTTAAACTCTGAGCCATGATCTGAACATTCATTTACATTGGGCACTTTGTATGTTTCTGTTTGAAATTCACATTTACGTGATGAGTACTGGTTGCTGATTTTTATTACCTCTAGTGTCCTTCACTGATAGGCTTTTACAGTAATTGTTTTCTGACCTTAGGAATTCCTTTGCGTTATTGGCTGCTGTAAGTGTGATAGATAGTCTGTTTATTTGACTTCTACACTGGCTTTTATTATTTACTTTTTCTGATGAAGTTCTTCACACAAAAAAAAAATGAAAGTGCTAAACACTGGTTTGGCTGCCTTCTGTGCAGTTACGCCTAAGAAGTTTTTGTTTATATTTATATCTATATATAAAGAGAGAGAGAGAGAGAGAGAGAGAATGAGAGCAAGACAGAGAGATAGATAGATAAGATTGATCTTCTGTTGGTCGAATAACGTGAATGCCAACATTCTGAAGGTAAACCACTCTGCATCAAAAATGGAAATATCAGCTTCTAAATAGAACTAATTCAATCAATTAGCACACTGTGCTGGCCCTATGATCCAGTGCTCCAACCCCTCAGCTCAGCAAAAAAAAAAAGCCTTACACACTGCCCCTTCTTTCAGCCCCAGCCATTCAGCTCTCATTTCTGTGCCCTACCCCCAACCATCCTTTAACATATTTTATTAAGAAAAAAATATTATTTTAAACTGCAGCAAACATTTACTGCAGTTTATACCTGCCTGCACTGAGTGCTTCAGTGCTCATGTTTGTTAAAAAAATATATTTTGAAACTATTTCAAACTGCTTTCTAAAGATGTAGCAAAAAGTTGCTACTGTTTATACCCTACCTGTATGGAGTGCTACACTATTCAGGTTTTAGTTAAATTAAAAAAAAAAAATGTTCTTTTACTTTTAATCTGTAGCAAACTGTTTGCTATAATGTAACAAGAAGTTGATACAGTTTAGACCATAGAGTACTACAGCACACATAATTACCTGCAAATGCAATACAAGCTTCAGGATTGGCTGATTATGCCCCCCCCCCAGCACTTTGCACCCAAGGCTGTTTCCCCTATCGCCTCCACCTTAGTTACTTAACTGCTACTTAGTATGCATGAATGCACCAAGGAAAAACCTTGTCACATGCTACTTTAAAACAGTATTTCTTAAAGGGGGCAAGCTACGCTTTTATCCCCCACTAATCATATGTACTAACTCTGGGATCATACAATCCCAGGACAAAAGGGAATTTATCCTACCTGGGGATTGTTGATCTAGCGCACCTGTAGACTATCTGCATAGTTGAACAAATGTTGCCAGTTAAACAGATGTCAACCAAACTCCCTGTCAACCAAGCCAATGGAACCCACATGACTTTCTTCACACGATTATTGCACATTTAAAATGGAGTCTCTTAAAGCTTTGTTATTTTCTGAGGAAATATTGTTTTTTAATACAAAAGTGCTCAACCAAAGCTTCAGTACAGTAAGTTCTCTGTGGAGGATACAGCTTAGATATTGATGATAAGAAATCCCTTATCCAAAAACCTATAGTTTGATTTATAACAATGATCACAATTTACCAAAATGTGCAATGAGCAATATCCAAGGTGACACAGAACTGCAAGTGAAACATCAAAATTTGTTACATAATTATAATATATGGTAGATTACTTTCACCTTTGACCACTCACTACTAAGAATATACCAATTATTGCAAACAATACTTATTAAAAATGAATAATAAACAGATAGACAATAACAAGAAAGGGGAAGAATTGCAAGATGGCCTTCAACTAGTGCTGGTGAAGATGCAAATTGATTCTTACAAGAAAGTGAAGGAATTCTGATAAAAAGGAGTTACATTGTTCAAAAAAGAAAGGTGGGAAATGCAGCTTATACTCTAAGGAAAAAAAAAATTTCCTGACAGATTCCCTTCCTCAACTTGTCCATAGAATACACTACAAATGAGTTTTTTTAAAATCCATCTATGCTGATATCTCTAATTAAATCCTTTCACTATGTACTGTCTTCTATACAAGAATCCACTTTGAAAATAGACAATTTCCAGATAAAACTGTAAAGCAGACTTAGGCAGAAATATTGATATCTGTGATAGATAAGCAGAGTTCTCAAATTCATAATGCTGAGCATGCTCTGAATGGCATAGATGAAAGAATGAAGTGTGAAGAAACACATACTGAAGTCTTACTCAAGCAAACTACATTGTTACTTAAGCAGATAGGACAATTGAGAAATAGGTAATGAAGAGAAAAATAAACATTTTGGAATAATCAGAAGGAAATTATATGATATAATTTTAAATCTTATGACTTCCTCAGTCTTAAACCTGCAGGATCTCTCATATGGACATGAGAGAGCCCATATTGTAATTAGAAAAGCAATTCCTCCAAATCTTGCTGATTCACTCATAAAAAGTATAGTGAAACTTTAATCCTTTCTAGACAAAAAGTTGGTTTTGAAAACTATGCAGGCAAGATCTCTGTTAAAATGGATTAGAACATCATAAGGTTTGATAATGATTACGCAAATAAGACTTTAGAAAAAAAATAATTTTGTCCAATAATCAAACTCTTAAAACAAAATAACTACAAAGTACACTTGCCATATACTGCAAGATTAAAAAATACTTCTACTTGTTGGACTCATCATTTTTAATGCTCTAAAAGAAGCCATAAACTTTGGCAAGAATAACAGTCTCAGTGCTTCCTATGAGTAAATGGACTGCTTTACTAACACAATGAAAAAACCTCTGGAGACATGCATCTGGAGAGAAGCCAGCAAGAAACTAAAAGTTGTGCCTACCTTTTCCTCTAATATCAAAGAAAAAAAAGATTTCAAGGAGTACTATTTAGTTTACTTAATATTTCCATGTCTGATGAAATTTATTTAGAAGACTTTCTCTTCTAAAATATGCCTCTAAAGGATAAGTACTCCAAATAAGTATATTAATTGTATACGGTCTTCTTTTTCTTTCATTTATGGCAAGAATACGTTTTTTACTAAGTGAACAGTCAGCTCTACAGATATTTAATGCCAAGGTGAGTAAGGGAAGTACAATAACATTTCAGTAGTGATTTTATAATATAAACACCCATTCATATTATTAATGAGCTTAAAATCTGTACAAATAACAATACTGCAACATGTAACTGTACCAGTATGACAGTCATACTACAAGATTAAGTTCTATAGTATTTTAACCTCAACTTTGATGATAATGAATATGTTAATATAGCTCATGAATGTTCATAAGTGTATCATTTTAATAATCTTTTTTGTATTTTAAATATACTGCCCATGCAAGGTGCAAGAGTACTCCTTTCAAATCAGTTCAGTCATGCACGTCTTAATTAGATTTTATTTTCTTCCCAGTTAAATGTAATCAGTGGCACAGTTCATTTAAAGTGTATTTACCTTTCTGCTGTCCACTTTTACTTCATCAAAGCTGCAAATGTAAAGTCATAACTGCAGCCTGTATATTAAAAAAGTATATTAATTTAGGATGAGACCATCTGAGAAATTGTTTGGCTTAGGTAGCAGCCATATGGTCTTCCTGACTAAGCAATGCAGTGTAATTTTAGTGTTACATCTTAATGTCATATCTCTCATATCATTTAGTTGTTGGCTTCAACAATTTAAGGCTCTACAAATAGAAAAAAAAACTTTATACAAGTTAAAAAAATGAAAAGGATAAGCATAGCACGTGATAATCATTTAAATATATTTAGCTTAATAAATTAAAGGTATTTTAGAAAGCCAAAATTTATTTGAATACTTCTATACAATATTGTAGTATAGTGAGGGAATGCTTAACAACAGGATAATTTTTTTATTCATATTTTTATCAATGATTCTGTCTTCCTTTAATAGTTTACAATAGCACCACAGCTACAGTTAGAAATTGGCACCATAATATGGTACACAGTGTTAAAAATGCTTCTGTTTAAGAAAATAGTATACCCTTATCTAATGTCCAGGCTATAATATTTACTGAAGCTTTTCTCTGCAGGCCACTTTGACATGTGATATATTATTTATTATTTATTTTATTTATTTAAATTTGTTGACCGGGAGTGTCTGACTGGACGTGGGTCCATTTTCAGCGGAGGCCCGGGGAGAAAAGCTCCACAGTAAAATAAACAGACAGTAGTTACATTGGATTACATAGCGATTAGCAATTTAACATAGAAATTACTTACAACATATTTACAGATGAAGAACATAGTATATCAGTAGACAACTAGAATCTTTATCTGTGAAGTACATAACAGGCATTAACAAATGTAACAATGAGAAGTTCCTGCTGTATAATAAGTAATAGGCTTATGAGCATCTGAGCTTGCTATCATCAAGGTAGTTAGTGGAGGTGAAAGAAAGGTAGTAGTTGGATGGGGTGGATGATATTAGAGTGGGAGTTGCAAGGGCATAGCCAGCATGTTTTTAGGTGCACTTTTAATAAAGTTTTGAAGTTGGTGCATGATGGTATGGAGGTAATTGTGGGTGGGAGTGAGTTCCATAATTTGGCTATGGCACAAGAGAATAGTGCTTCACCAGCAGAGTTATTGGCTTTAGTGATCTGCAAGTGATTTTTATAGCTGGATCTTAGTGGTCTGGTGGTGCGATAGGGTTGGAGTAGATTCTGGAGGGATGGGACATTTAGTGGATGGTTTACTAGTTTGTGGGCGAGTGAGAGTTGATACCACTGAAGGAGGTGAGGGGGTTCAAGCCAGCCCAGTTCAGCAAGTGAGAGACAGTGGTGATTATGGTAGGATGCCCCTGTGGCGAATTTGGCGATTTTGTTGTAGCAGGTCTCTAGCTTGTTTAGATCACATTGCCTTAGGTTGGTATATACTGGAGAGGCATAAAGTAGGGTGGAGATAAGGTGGGAATTTGCTATTGAAATCTTTGCTGCTTTGGTGAGAAATTGTTTATTTCTGTATAATGCTCCTAGTTTTTTGTGGATTTTTTTTTATGGTCATGGATATGTGAATGTCAAATTTTAGTTTATTGTCTATTTCCACTCCTAGCAATTTGGTGTGTTCAGTTGGGTATATAGTGGTGTTGTCTTTTGCTGTGATGTTAAAGTGAGAGTTGTTTTGAGTATGTTTGGTGGGTTGGAAGATGAGTAGTTTAGTTTTGTTTGGGTTGAGTATTAATTGGGCATCGGATAACCATGTTTCAACAGAGGAAAAGGCTTCCTGTGTGACTTTTTGCAGTTTGGGTAGGGACTGGGCTGAGCAGATGATGGTTGAGTCATCTGCGTATTGGATGAGTGTGCCATGTTTGGTGGCAGAGGCTAGATTATTGGTGTAAACAGAGAAAAGTAGGGGTCCAAGGATGGATCCTTGGGGAACCCCTATGGAGTCAGGTAGTTGGGGAGATATGTCATTCTGCCATACAACGGATTGTTGGCGGTCAGACAGGTAACTCTGAAATCAGTTGGTGACTGATTGTGAGAAGGATAGGTTATTGAGGACAGAGATAAGTTGTTTGTGTGGGACCATGTCAAATGCTTTAGATAGGTCTAGGAAAGTAGCAGAGGAGAGATAGCCATTCTTTTTATGCTGAAGGATAGTGTTAGTAAAGGAGAGTAAGGCAGTGGTGGTGCTATGGTTTGGTCAGAAACCATGCTGAGTACTGGAAAGGAGGTTGTTAGTAAGGAGGTAGTCTGAGACCTGAGAGTGTATGCATCTCTCTAGTATTTTGGAGAGTGGAGAGAGAATAGCTATGGGGCGGTAATTGGTTAGTTCTGCAGAGGGTCCGCCTTTGTGGAAGGGAATTATATGTGAGACTTTCTACAATGTGGGAATGCAACTTTCTGACAGAGATCCGTTAATCAGGATGGATACTGGGTAGGCCAGAGCATCAGCTGCGATTTGTAGGTATTCACTTGGGAGGTTGTCTGCTGCTAATTTGGTGGGTTTAAGTTTAGTTAAGAGCTTTTTTATGTTGGAGGTAGGTACAGGAGAAAAAGAGAAGGCAGTGGGGAGATTACTAGTTGAAGGTGTGGGTTGGAGAGGAGGGGGGGTTGTGTCATTTAGCTAGTGATAGTGTGGTTTGGGTGAAGTGTGTGTTGAATGAGGTAGCAATATTTTCTGAGGAGTGAGGGATGTTAGGAGGAGGGGTACTGACTTTACCTGGGTGGAGGATGGAGTTTATGGAGGACCAGAATTATTTGGGGCTGTGTTGTGAGGAGTCTAGGGCAGACTGGTAGTATTGGAATTTGTCCCATTTTATTAGCTTTTTGAGTCTATTGCGTAGTTCTAGGAATTTCTGTCTAGCTGCGGGGGTTTTGGTTTTGCGCCAGTGCTCCCAGGCTTTATCCCTGTTTTTCATTTCTGACTTAGTGGTTTTCTGTAGCCATGGGGAGGGTTGTGCTTTGGTTCTGGAAAATCTTATGGGGGCATGGTAATTAAGGATTTTCAGGAAGGTAGTATTAAAAAATTCAACTGTGTCATCTAGACTGAGGTACTTTAGAGCATGCCAGTTACATTCTTTGAGGGTTGAGATGAATGTGAGTGGGTTAAAGTTTATTTTTCTACGTATTTGATGATAGATGACAGGTTTAGCTTGGTACAGGTATTTTTTGAGTAGGAATGTTGGGGAGTGATCACTGAGGCTATCTGACAAGCAGCCTGTTATATATGACTGGGGGTTCTTACTGACTAGTATCCAATCCAGGGTAGTGTGCTTGCTGGAGTTTTTATTTATCCTTGTTGGTGACTGGACTAGTTGGGTGAAGCCATGAAGGTGTACATGATGGGTTGGATTGTTGCCAGAACAGGATTGCCAGTCAATATTGAAATCACTTAAGATGATAGTTTCTTGGGGGGATGGTGGGTAGACCAGCTGAGGAGGTTTTCTAGTGGAGGGATGTTTTGGCCAGGTGGGAAGTAGCATCCAATTATGTTGATGGTTTTGTTTTGGTTAATTTTGAGGTTGGTATATATTATTTCTTCATTGCCTATCTGTGGAGCTGATGATTTTAAGATCTGGATGTTTAGATGCTGTTTAAATATTATAGCTACACCACCTCCTTTTTTGTTTAGCCGGTCTACTCTTAGTATGCCGTAACCTGTAGGAAGTATTTGCTCACTGGTTATGTGAGGTTTTAGCCAGGTTTCTGTCAGGATGACTATATCTGGGGAGTATAAGTCTATGGTGGCATGGAGTTCATGGACTTTGTTGGATATACTTCTAATATTTAGGCTTAGTAGAAGGAAGTCACTTGGCTTTCTATTGGCTGTAATATGGGAGAAGTTGTGGTTTCTAGTCTGATTATGAGGATTGGGGTTGGAGATGGTAGGGCCAGGGTTGGGGTGGATGTCTCCACTTAGGGCTAGTTTTGATATGCATCAGATTATTAGTTTTCTCAGTTTTTGAATGTGTTTGTTTATAAGGGAAACTTTATGATTGTGTTCTGTGGGTAATAGGTATGGTGGGAGGGTTACTATGTTAAGTTGTAGGGATGCTTTACATTTGAGTAATATAGTTGGTAGAATATGTGGGGGCTGCATAGGGATGGTTCTTGAGCTAGTGGGATGGGAGCTGAGTATGGGTGAGACATGGGTGGTGGTGTGAGTAGTAGTACAGTGGTAGTGGTTGAGTGGGGGAATGATGGAGCTTTGGTAGGATGTAAGATATGCAAGGAGAGTGCATGCAGTGAGCAGTGGAAAGGTATGCTTGTACATGTCAGTTGAGAAGGTGTGATAGTACAGGGAATATGGAGGAGGTAGTGTTGGGTTAGTGCTGTGGTTGGCTATTGGAAAGATGGGAGGGGTTTGAGTGCAATAAAGGTGGGACCACTGGGGGTGGGAGGGAATAGGGGGCAGGGTGGGGAGCTAGCGGTAGAGACCCTGTTAGGTTCTTGTATGAGGGCTGGAAACAATCACAAAGCAAGACAAGTATGTGTTAAGAAACAATCACAATTGACCAAGGACTGCTCTGAAACTGTAAGTCTTTTCTTAATTTCTCAGGTGGAAAACCAGGATAACCTTGTATCAGTAGGCTACTGTGGTCATAGTTTAAATTAACAAACACACAGTATTGATCAGTTATGGATACTATTTGCTAACAGAAGGGAATAAGAGAAAGTGGAAGATGTGTGTGGTGGTGGTGGGGGGGGCTGCTTACAGCCAAAGCACAGTGCTCTCCAGGGGAAAATGAAGATTGGCTCAAACAGGTAGACACATACTCAAAGTTAACTGTAGCTGTTTGCAGACAGTTCAGACCCGGACTGCGCTTTTCTTATAAGAATGTTAAAGCTGGTACCGCAGTTGAATACTTAAGAGTGGTGTAAGGTCTAGAAAAGAAGAGTACAGAGAGGAGTAAGCACTTTTGAGATGGTAAATATATATTATAAAGATTATAAAAAACATACTGAGCAAATAGCTACCACATGCAGGACAATGTCCTGAACCACTACTTAGTATATGCAGATACTGAGCCAATTGGAAGACCATTAGAAAACAAAAACCCAGACAGTTATGCAGCCACAGATAAAAATATAGCGAGCAGCAATCTGTCGTGGTTCTCTAATGTGATTCTATCCACCAGTAACAGCACAAACATATAGAAATAATTTAGACACTAGTATGAGCTGTCTACACACAACACAATTACATGAATAACAGTAGTGAACAAGGTGCAGCTATGCAAATAGACCATACAAACTATTATACTAGAAACAACTCATATACAAGAAACATATATAATTGAGATATGTAATAAATTTAGATATTAGAAACAAAAAAATCACATAATGAAAAAAATAGATGAATTTAAGTAAATATGAATATAGCTAGGTTAAATCAGAGAAAAATGTATTTGGATATAAAGACTTACAAGATCACATAAGAGGAAAAGGATGAATTGGAATAATAGATCTCATAAATATAATTTTGCTTGGACATACTCTTGACTTGGTTCCTAACAAAGATATATTAAATAACTGAAATAGACTACATTGTGTACAGTACCCTGAGTTGTTCATTGATTTGGTGGCATACTATGAAATCATTAGAGAAGTGCTTAGATATTGAACTAAATACTGTATATAGTGTTAGTTATGTCATGGATAATTATTACATTAACTGCAGAGAATTGTTTCTGAGTCTTTGACTTAAAAAGTAACAATTATGTAATAAATAGCTATTTGTACCTTAAACATCAAGTGGAGATAGATACAATAATTAAGTGCTAAAGCAACATATAAGTTTTGGGAAACGGCAGAATTGTTTTGAATAAACACTCAGGTTCATACAGCTGCTATCATATGTAGTGAAAGCCAAGCCTGTATTAGTTCCTCATGTAAAAATTGGTATTGTCATGTTCTTGATGTAAACAATGTAAGGAAAAAAGGTCTTTATAAATTCACAATGTTATCTATTATTTGCTATTTATTACTAATTTACTATTAATATCATAAATCTTTTGAACCATATGATTTTATATCTTTATATAAGGTGATGTCAGGTATTTCTTATCTTCATTGTGCTATACTGTTATGGGAAGTTGGTCTGACAATTAATCTGCCCTAAAATGGGTTATAACTAGTTCAAGGATTTAAACATTCATGGAATGTATGGAAGAGGGGAGAATATTTATTTTGGTGTCTTCTAGAATTTTACTTACTCTTCACATAAGCAGTAAAGCTTAAGGAGATTTCCTTGTCAGATGGACTGCATGGATTTGATTGATGCTTAACACATTAATATCAAGGTGTATGAGACATAACCTAACAGATCAGGTTGATGAGATGACTGACAATATTTCTTTGTGGTATAATAAACCTATACTACTATTAAAATTTCTTGGAACATTCCATACAACTAATAATAAATTATACAGACCCAATTTAACCATCATATTTTATTAAATTTAACAGTCACTACACATAGCATATAAGGCTATTGCCACAAATAATCTAAAAGTTTAAAATAATTACATTCAAAGTAAACTTATAACAAAATACAGTTACTCAAATGCAGGCCAAATGTTGGTAGGAGGTCCCACTGAGATAAAAAGTTAAACAAGAGTACTTTAGTTAGGTGAATTTAAATAAATCAAGACTCTTGTTCTGATGTAAATTTTCCTTTCCTTTATATTCAAAAGCTCTTGTTTTTTAAAGGATGCATGCAACCAACAAGATATAGGAGTCAATTTCATCTTGTCCCACATATTAACAGAAATAGTCAGTTGTGCAACAAGTATGCAGTATTACACAATCTCAAGGCTATCACCAGAGTTGTATGGCAAAATCATCTATAAATAAACAAAGAAGTCTGATATGGATTTACATGTTATGTCTTTTAATGTTAATATCCTGAACAACATTCACAAATTGGCATGACATTAAATATTTAAAAATATATAAATAAATCCCAAATCATATTTCTTCCAGAGACCCACATTAATCATTGACAGAAAAGTGGAATTTCACCCAGTATTATGTTTTGGTTAAACTCTCATTCAAGAAGAATAGCAGAGGTGTATTTGTCCTATGGAAAAAGTTTAATTCTACCCAAGATACTTTTAAAAAAGAACAAGATGGTATGTCCCCATGATAATTGTAGACTGCAGCAACAGAATATGGACAATGGTTTATCACCATTTGTTTAAAAGGTATGGGATCCAACATAGTAAAAAAAATCTTGAAGTTATCTGATGCGATTTGAAAGGTAGCCTAATAATGCAGGGTTATTTAAATTGCATTTATTATGAAGCAGACATGAATGAGAATCAAGTGCATCTGTCCCTGCTAAAGCTTTTTGGGAAAATGGAAATAGTTTGGTAAAATGAAAACATATATCAACTGAAGGATAACGACTCCTTAGATTGCTCACATTAATCATATACTTCTGGTACGCAGTCTAGAACAGACAAAATGATCACATGATTTGATATCTAAGATAAAAATAATAACATAATCTCTGTTCCCCTTCTTTGGTCATAATATCTTAATTTTCAAACTGCCAGTAATATGTAATGGATTGGCAATAGCAAGTAAGATCTCAGCTTATATAATTAAAATAATTAAAAAAAATGGGTTGTCAGCAAAACTGATGATTTTATGAAAATCAGTAACAAAGAAAATGTAAGTAAATAATGATATGGGATTCCATAGGATCATACGATCACAGGGTCATAGGAGGTTACTAGGCTAATGGCTTTGGTGCCCTTAGAAGCCTAGCTATGAGTTTATCCCAAATAAAGAAACCTCAGTCAGCACCTGTCACCCCTGTGAATGAGGAACACAGGCTTGTGGTTTCGCATCCGTTCATCAAGGTTGCACTTTTTATAGGTCAGCAAGGTACTCTGCTCCAAGTCACAAATAATAAACAACATAACTGAAGATGATAAAGACCCCTAATGTCCATTGCAGTGCTACATTAATTTTACCTGATAAGTTCTCCGAACTGCAGCAAGAAAAGCAAAACATATAAAAGCTTTCTACATGGCAGATCATCTACATGGTGTAAGATGAAAATTAAAGCCTGGAATAATGAACTACTTAACATTAAAAAAAAACTTCATACTGCAAAGTATAAATTCAAGTGGGGACAAAACTCTTCTCAGTCTGGTAAGCTCATTGAATAAGGAACACAAGCAATAATTTCTGATAAGCAGCACTACTTCTGGAGAAATTAAAATGTTTATCATATTCAATTGCCTGGGGGTGCATAATTTAATTAGGGGAGTGAAAATTTATGTTATAACTAACCAAATAAAAGAAATTAGAAGTTTAAAAGAAAATAAGTAAAAAAAAAAAACAGAAATAGAAGAAATACTTTTAAAATTTAAAAATCATTATAATCAAATAATTCATTCCAACAGTTGCATTGACCTTAACATTTTTTTATTTAAGGATTTCCTCAATAAGACTGACAAAAAATACCAGAAAAGGTTAAAAGACAATCTCACTAAAGTTATACTCTTTAGATAAGTTATGAAAAAAAATAAAGGAACTTATAAATAATAATACCACTGGAATAGATAGAATTATTCCAGAGATGTCTAAAATATTTTCATAGCTGGCTTTAGTCAATATACAAACAAATTAAATGCTACCATCATCTTGTAATTATTCCTTAATCAGTCTAATTTTAAAGGAAAATAAAAATGCCACAACTTGCTATGCATACTAATCAATTTATTTACTAAAATTCGACTTCCAAAATGTATACCTGCATTCACAGATAGATTAAAACCTTATATGCCAGTCACAATTAAAGACCAATCTGGCTTCCTCTTTAAAATCCAACAGTAAATAATAAGCATCTTTCATAACTCTTGACATACATAAATTATTTTGATTCAGTTCAATGTGATTATTTATTTAAAGCTTTAGATGCTCATTGTTTCTCTTGTGAATTTAGCTCTTTAATCAAAACTCGGACTATATATATATATCTGACTTCATAGACCTGAAGAAACTAAATAAAGATGTCCCTTTTCCCCTTTACTTTTTGTCCTTATAATTGACATTTTAGCAATATGAATCATATCTAGCCCAAATATCATGAGATTAAAATCATTTCAAAATTGCAAACCTAAAATGTTATTGCTCACAGAAGATATAATGTAAGCCATACATACAGTGAATGCTTCTTTAAAAGAAACATTTAAAATATTTAAAAAAATGAGACTGTAGTTGACAGCAAAACACAATCTACTAAAATAAAGTAAAAATAAATACTATGACTTTACTTGAAAATAACTTTAACTAGGAAGGTCAAAACCTAGAATACCTAGGGATTACACTAAAACCAAATTCTGATGACACAAGAAATGGAAACTACAGCCAAATTACAGCAGAAGTAAAATCCTTAACTGAGGTCTAGAATAAACAGAGGTTTCATTTAAGATTAGCTTGTGTGCATTGCAACAATAACTCTTCTAGCATGGCCATCTCTGTTAGAATACAGTCAGGTAGCTGTCCTTAGGGATCGCTGTAATGTGCTTTTTTTCTTGTCTGAAAGTAAAGCTGCAGTAATTGCACTTGTTAGCCATACTGCTTTACAGTGCAGTGATGCTGCAGCCTACTGATTTTGGCATTGCAGATCATAGGGGAATGTCATGCAAGCTACATGCCAGAACCCAAACTATACATACAAGTGCATGTTAAAAGTATAAAATGGTTAGACCATCTAGTTTCAATAGAAAAGTTAAATAGAAGCTTTTGATCAGTTAATTGATTAACTGTTCTGAAGTTTTTCTGGGTTATGAATTTCTTTATATACTGATACTTTATTGGGGACTGAGACCATATCATCGATGTTTCAAAATATCAAAATTCTGAAACAGATCCCAAAAACAGCTTTATAGGGTATATTAGTCCTTTAGAAGCCTATTTGCTGTGGCCCTACTAGTCATGAAGAATTATGTATTTTCATTGTCATTACTTTTTGGAAGCTGTTGGACAATAAGCAGATATTGAAAAGACACCACTAAACATAAAACACATTCACACACAACACAACCCATTTCAACTAACAGAATACTGCAATAATAGCACACACGGTGGCGGCTGCGGTGGTGCAGCGATTAGCATTGCCACTTCACAGCAAGAGGTTCTCTGGTTCAATCCTTGGCTAGGGTGCCTTCTGTGTGGAGTCTGCATGTCCTCCCTGTGGTCGCATGGGTTTCCTCAGGGTGCTCCAGTTTCCTCCCATATCCTAAAGACATGCTGTAGGTGGATTGGACACTCTAAATTAGCCCTAGGTGTGTGTGTGTGTGTGTGTGTGTGTGTGTGTGTGTGTGTGTGTGTGTGTGTGTGTGTGTGTGTGTGTGTGTGCCTTCTGTGGAAGGTTGGGTGCCAGGCTGGAAACTCAACACTGTAAAACTCCACTGCCATTCATGAGTGGACAGGTGATATTGTGGCGACCCCTAACCGGGAAAAGCCGAAAGAAGAAGCACACTCATATACAACCATGAAAAATATATACAATCATAATCCAAAACACACAAAACTACATGATAAAGAAGAGCAATGAAAAAACATGTATTATAAAATGTACTTCATACTAAAACAGACCTACATCTATACCTACAAATACAGTAATGTATATATCTGAATATATGTATATATGAGTATAATTAAAAAGAATAAACATTTAAATCCATTGACATAAAATCATTCTTCAAAAGTCATCATGTAACTGTGTATCATCTGATAGATAACATTAGAGCATGCAGCTACAAAACAATATTTTTTGCAGAGATTAAGTCCTCTGTACACATTATATTCCAGAAAAAAGATCAAACAATTCCAGGGAAAGGGAATATTCCCCAACTCTAGCATTATGACCACCTTGCAATACTGTCAGTCAGTGTTTTCTTGACCAAACTGTGTCAAAAAACAGCTGTTAACTATACAAACAGTTGATGTAGGCAATGCCTCCCATACATGTGTGTGTGTGTGTGTGTGTGTGTGTGTGTGTGTGTGTGTGTGTGTGTGTGTGTGTGTGTGTGAGTCTGTGTGTGTTTGCGTGTGAGTGTGTAAATATATATATATTAGAATACAGAATTAGAATACCTCCTGAATATCTACAAACCTAACAAAAATATTGGAAAGGCCCTCTATAAATACTCTGTAGCTCATGCTTGGAACTCACTTCCTCTCAATATAAGAAGCATTCCCCAAAAGTACCTGTTTAAACAAGAACCTAAACACTACCTTCAAAAGACTTGGTCTTGCCCATGTGAAACCCACATTTGAAACTATTTTCATCTTACTTACACAAATTTTATTCCGCTTTGATATATCATCGTTTTTCTGTCCACATTTGACTATAATGTAATTCTACTCTATTCTTCATATATTTAAAAAAAAAATGTTTTCCTAATACTATGTCTCTCTGGTTAAATACTAAGTATGTATTTCATATATGTTATTCTTTTGTAATATTATTTTTGCTGCTTTTGATGAATACAGAACTGCAAACTGTAGTAAACTTATCTTATATTTTTTGTTTATCTTTTGTAAGATTGCAAATTTTCTGGAGCTTTTCTCGTTCGGTATACACAGAAAATGGGCCACTGGCTCAGTTGGACTAACCCGGTTAACAAATGTCAATAAATAAATGTGAACATTGGCTCTAGATGATTATCTTTGCTAATGTGATACTCTGACCCTATGCACATGCAAAAATGAAGAAAGAAATGGGTTGTGGAGTTGTGGATACACACACATATATATATATATATATTTACTTCAGAATCTCAAAATTCTGAAACATTGAATTTCATATGACTGAGACCATATAATCGATGTTTCGGAATATCAAAATTCAGAAACAAATCCCCCCCAAAAAAACCTCCAACAATTTAAATGTTTCTACAGGGGGGCATGCCCCCCTGCACCCCTCACAGCCCCCACACCCCTGCTACTTAAATAATCTAACTCCAAGATTGCACTACATTGAGGAATAGGGAAATCTCCAATTCCGCACCATATGCAGATCTCCATTCACAATGTCGGGATTCTGAAAGTTCAATCATATGGTCTCATCCATATGAAACTTGATCTTTCAGGATTTCGGCATTGTGAAGTGTTCCCATATATATATATATATATATATATATATATATATATATATATATATATATATATATATATATATATATAATGTATATATGCTCTATCTCACCATGTCTAATTAACATCTCCCCTACCCAGCTTCACAAACACAAAGTCTTAGCACACACTCCCTTACACCTAAGCTAAAGCTAAAATACTTGTATCACAACCACTACCAGTACCACCCTTGGATTAGCCTCCATTCTCCATATATCCTAACCCTATCTGAAACATTTTTAAATCCCAACATCTCAAACTCTGAAATCCTTCCCCCCATTACAATATCTACTGACAAGACAGAATGCTTAGGGAAGGTGCTGGTGTCACCATTACATACTCCAAGCAACTTAATCTATCCCCCTACCCATAAGGGTGTATATCATAATCTCAAAGTCTGACATGTTCGAATCGCATAACATCGAATATAAATGATCAAACCGTAAAACCTCAAAATTGAAAAAAACATTTTTTGAAGTGTAGATCAAAAACAAATTGCTCCATGCAGGGAGGCAAGACCCCCTGAACCCCCCACACCCCCTGCCACTTGAATATACAACTTCCATGAACGCACTTCAGTGCACTACTGTGCGGAAATGGAAGATCTCCATTTCCTACACTGTAGCGCAATCTCAGAGTTGGTATATTTAAGTAGCGGGGGTGTGGGGGGTGCAGGGGGGCTTGCCCCCTGCCTACACCCTTAATGTCTCAAGTCCCCATTGTAAACTGCCATTCACACCATTTCAATGTTTTCATGGTTCGATCACTTCAGTTCAATGTTAAGTGATTTGGACTTTTAAAAATTCGATGATGTGATATAAACCCTACCCATAACACATCCAAATTTCCATCCCGCTGAACTACTTATCCTAAACTGTCACATTAACCCATAAAATAAATTTGTCTTAGCTGCTACCTATATCCCACCTGGTAATAACATTCCCACTCTCAAATCCATACTCTCATGTCTTATCACTCAATATCAGCTCTGAAACCATTCTGTTAGGGGATGTTAACATTGACTGGCTAAAATTATCTACAACCAGCCCATCAACTTACATGTATTTCATCAGCTACTTACTACACCTACTAGATTCAATAGAAATAATAATAGTAGCCTCACTCTTAACTGGATACTAACAACTGACCCTAACCTGTATCAAAACCCTACTACCCTACTAAACTCCCTTAGCGACCACCTTCATATCCGAGTTCATAGGCACTCTGTTTAGATACCTAAATACCATCTCAAAAAAGATTGTTGCAATCTCTCCACTTTTAACAGAGAGACCTTTAATTACATGCTAAACTCTATAGATTTCTCAGTTCTGAAACACATCCCTCTAAATGATGCTGTCCTTCATTTCAATCACACTTTTCTTTTAATCCTTGATTCTTTAGCACCTCTCAAAAAAGTAAGAATCAAAATAACTCACACCCCCTGGCTCTCAAAAGATACACTAACTCTTATGAAAAAAAGAGACAGCACCTGGAAACAATGGAACAAAATTAAATCACCTTTTCTTCTCCAAACCTATAAACAGCTATGTAATCTGGCTAAAAACCACATCAATACACATAATAAAAAAATTCTACTCTAATACACAACTCACCCATATGTATAACCCAAAAAAATTCTGGCACTCTATTAATAAGATCCTACACCCAGGTAACCCTTCTACGCCCAACCCCTACCCCAACAAAACTCCCCTTGATACTGCCACTCTTCTAAATTCATACTTCATTGAATCTATTTACAGTCTCACCCACAATGGTCAGTACAATGAACACAGACACCCCCACTCCGCATTTCAACAATACTCTCTCTTTCACACTTCTGCTTAAGCTGAAGCTATGCTCCCCATCTTCTGACAACTTTCCCCCCTATTATTTAAACTAGCCTCTCATTCAATAGCTTACCCCATCTCTATCCTGATCAACAGATCTATTCAGGAATCCACCATCTCAGATATATGGAAATTATTCTTGATCACTCCATTACACAAGGGAGGCAACAGCAATGAACCAGCCTGATAGAGACCTATTTCTATACTCTGCAAACCACCTAAAAAGCAGATTAAAAATAACAAAAAAAAGGCTACTAGTACAACAAAATTGCAAGTTTAATGAAAATTAGCGCCTCGGCTTGCAAAAGCCTTCTAAGAGTAAAAAACACATTTCAAAACAGCTCTTATATATAAAAACAAGCAATCAAACAGTCAATCAATAATACAATTGTTAAATTACATACTTCCAATTACATTCCTTATTGAGCCCAACGGGCTCCAAGGTACCATCTTTTAAAATCAGCAATGTTTCCGTTTTTAAAAGTTTCTCCTTCACACTTGCACTTTCTTCAAAACACAACCCTGTAAATCTTCAGAATTAGAATTGTGGAAAGAGATGAAATGACCACCCAATGGGCTATTTATTTTTTTTATTTCTAATGTCTCTTAAATGTTGTTGAAAGTGAATCTTAAAGCTACTATATCCTCTCTCTGCTATCTAAACTCCTTGGAAAATTCAATCACAGACAGCTTATTAAGAGCCTTCTAGATAATAACCTCCTAACCCCTACACAACATGGCTTCAGACCCCCATCATAATACATCTACTGCCCTACCGTCCTTTACTCAAACTGTTGCCTAAGCCATGGACAAAAATTTACTGGTTCTTGCCTTTTTCTTGACCTTTCTAAAGCATTCAATACAGTATCACACTCCAAACTTCTCGATAACCTATCACAACTCAACTTTTCTCCCTCTACTATTAAATGGTTCACTAACTATCTCACTAATAGATGACAATCAGTAAGATGGCAGGTTACCTGCTCCCCTTACATACCAATCCAAACTGTAGTGCCTCAATGTTTGATTTTTGGCCCTTTACTCTAATATTTTAACAAACCAACTGCATATTTCCTGTACAGCAATATCCTTGTTTCAATATGTAGACAACTCTACCTTTATTACCTTTTCTGACAGTTTCTCTAACCTCCTCTCTGCTACACAACATAGTTTTCTATCTGTAGAAAAATGGCTAAACAACAACCAACTAATTCTAAATCCCCAAAAAAAACAAAGCTACTACTCTTTTTTTCCAAAAAAACACCCTAACCTCAAATCAACCCTCACCATTTCTTTTCTTGACAATAACATCATAAAACCTGACCCACATACTAAACTTCTTGGTGGTATTATCAATGACCAATTAAAATTTGATACACATATTCAGCACTGTATTAAAAAGACCAGTCAAAAACTTGGCCTACTCTACACACATAAAAATACCTAACCCCTTATTCTCGGCAGAAACTAGCTCAGGCCTTCCTCCTTCCATGTCGGCTTTATGCCTCCCACATCTTTTCACATCTACAATCTACCCTTTTGGCTAATCTCTGTCAGTCATACTATAGTGTTGCAAGATTTGCTAGTAAACAACCCTACAAATCTCATCACTGCCATGCACTAAACAACTGCAGTGACTTGACTTCCCCCAGCACCTTCTTCATGCCCAGCTGCAAATGATTCATATGCTACTCTTAAAATCCCTTTCCTGTCCTGCTCTATTTTCACTAATATCACATTATACTCCTCCCAGAACTCTCTGCAGCTCTGACCAGCTCCTTCTGGACACCTATAAACCAAACAAAAAACATGGGTAAACTTCTTTACAAATATAGTATTTCCCATGCATGGTACATACACCCCTTAACATCCGAATCATTTCTAACATAAATCTCTTTAAATACAAACTAAAATGTTCTCCTAAATGTCAACACCTGTCATTGCAACAATCCCACTTAAATCCCACCTTACCACCTCTCACATTTTTAACACCCACCTATTGCAAGTGTCATCTCATTGGCATCTCTTTCTCTTTTTGTAGATAAAACAAATTAAAAATTTTGTACTGCATGCTATGCACATTGTTGTAATGTTTATGTAAACTTAATTCTCAGGACTTTTGTAAATTTCTAATGTTTTCATGTAAAGCACATTATCGCACTGTTTGCATATAACTTCATTGTCAGATGTTTTTCTTTATGTAACTTTGCAACTTTGTAACAACTGTCTGGAGCTTTAATCCTCGGGTCTCCACTGACAATGGGCCACTGGCTCAGTTGGACTAACCCGGTTAACAAATGAAAATAAATAAATAAAACACACACACACACACACACACACACACACACACACACACACACACACACACACACACACACACACACACACACACATATATCCACAACTCCACAACCCATTTTTGGGGGGTTTTTTGCACATGGAGTCAGAATGTCACATCAGCAGTGACAATCATCTACAGCCAATGTTCACATCTATAAAGAAAAGCTCACAAGCACAAACATTTATGAAGATCTAAATTTTTTATTAAGGTATGTGAGCACAGACAGACAATGCTTTTATCCTCTTGCTTTCACAATGGTTATACATTCACAGATTCAAAGGAAAGTAGTAAGCAATCAATCTACAGACCATTACATGCTTTGCCAATAGCCTGTATTCAAATGTTCCCATCAGTCTCAAAGAGATCAATACATGACTGACTGGATGAAAATCAGCTAAGAGAGAAGGTGAAGGTATACATCCAATTAGACAGGTTTATATTGCGGGTACCATGGATGCTACTCTGCTTGACAGGAACAAAATAGTTTGTTCCAAAGGTGGGAAATAAGTTGTGATGTGAATCTCTCATGTAAATAAGTCTTATCTATTGGTTGTTGAAGGTTTAGTTTCTTTAATCTGGTATTTTTGTAAACATTTGTTCTATGAAAGAATAGAAAGGCAAAGAAGGTTGGATCTTTCATGGCACAAAAGGCTAGACACAGATTCTCATGTTGGAGTCAATAAACAACTGAGAATAAAGAGGGATATGCCACACTGTCCTGATGACAATGATTTCTTTTGACTGCTGATTTTAGTTTTAGTTAGGGACCTCTGAGGTCTCTCTCAAGTTGAGTGATGTGTTTAGATAAACACATGGCAACTGTGACATTATTCTAAATAATATGTCTGATGAACTATGAGAAAATGAGATCATGACTTCATTGGATTTAAAGGAAATTTGATTAGTTGGATAACAGGTTTTTCTAATTTTTACAGAGTCATGATGGTCAAAAGATAATGAACCATTATCAAGACTGCCTATGTCTCTTGCAACAGGGTCTCATTGGAAGGGTGTGTCATCTCTATGGTATGCTAAAATTAATTATACTACATTTTTCACATTTAATTTGAGACCATAGTCCTTGTCCTATTTGTTACAATGGTCTCATTAATACTAGTGTAATTAAAAGTCATTAGCATAGTGAATAACAACTCCTAATTTAGGGTAATTTGCAAACTTTTGTAACCACAGCCAAGTATCATTGAGCTGAATGTCAGATAAGTAGATGCCAAAAAAGAGGGTGCCCAACAACGAGCCCTGTGTAACACTACTGGCAGTTTTGTTTCTTTCAGAAGTGGGACCTGCAAATCTCACCATATTGAGACAAATGACTTCACACAATATTGAAAAACATAATCAACTAACAACTAAATATTCATTTAATTTGACTAAAGTTGAGCCTATACAATTCTTTAATATTCATAGCTGAAAATACACATGCATTAGCAAAGAGTAAAATTGAAATATTAAGTTATCCTGGAAAAAACATAGCTTGCCAGCTATCACTCAGTCAATGAATAAACTGTAAATCGAACATTCATTATCTTTCCCATAATAGTACCAGTTAGGTAAGAAATTGTGTACTCCACGGAAGAAGCTTCATCATTTATCCAGTCAAACAAAATACATAAAAACTCTGAAGACATGGAGTGGAGTATCTCATCTCTTAAGAGACAATGTGAAAAAAATGCTTGGAAACTTCCACAAAAAGCATAAAACTAAAAAATAGTGAAATTGCTTAAGCCATTGAAATTGTCGTTTCTCATATGACAACTATCCACATTCTGCTTTTTTGTGTTAAAGTAAAGAATCGATTTGAATCTGATCTTGAAGGTAGCAATTAATTAAGGCAAATAAGTGGTGAAAGGAAGAGAAGAATATAGATAATGGAAGTATAAGTAAGTAAATGCAACCCCCACTTACTAATTATAGTGTAGCAAGTTAAATCTAGCAGTTACTAGTTATTATACAAGTTTTGTGTTAAGTTTATTAAGTACTAGAATTACTACTGAAACAGCATGTAATTTCATTTAGGTATGGTACACTTTAATAATTGTATGTATAGCTGAAAAGGTATAACTTTATATTTAGTAATGCGGTGAAGTATTTATTCTATCTTCAGTTATGCTTTTTATATTTATGGTTGATTTATGAGTGATAAATAATTTTATTTCACATTAGATACTATTATGACGATTACCAGGTTCTTCTGTTGAGATTGTAAGTGCACTCACTGTGGTAGTGGAAGCTCTCCAATCAATGGTCTTGCCTGTTTGTTTTATGTCTTCCTTACTTAGTCATCAGTGCTAAACACGTTTTGTAAGTCTAAGCAAAAGGATTTTGTGCCTGTCATGTTGAGCCTGCATAGGAGATGATTGAAGGTGTTGTTTCCTTTTTTATGTCTCCAAAATTTTATGGACTGCTTAAAAATGTTGTTTTTGGATGCTGATTTCATGTGCTTTGACAGGAAACTGCTTTCAGGGTTGTGTGGTAATTTTTTGACATGAAAGAAAAGAAAATGAGAAATCACTTACTTAAGCATTTACAGAGCACTGCTGTCTCAAATAGTTAATGATGCTTCCCACAAGGTTTATATAGCAGTCATCCTGACCTCAGCATGTTTAAAGTCCAAAGGTAAACTAAATAAATGGACTGCTTAATGGAGCACCTGAGTGATATATAAATTGGTTTTTAGATTTAGTTAGTTGTCATGCATATCTTTTAGAAGATGCTTAAATATTACACTCTCCTACAGTGTAAAGTTATATAGCCTACTGCTAGAAATTATTGAGCGCTAATAGACTAGATACATTTATTTACTTTTATTTATTTATTGACATTTGTTAACCGGGTTTGTCCAACTGGGCTTGTGGCCCATTTTCAGTGGAGACCTGAGGAGAAAAGCTCTAGTAATACATTTTAAAAAAAGTACAGTTTTAAACAATATTGATATAATAGCAGTTATAGCAAAACGATTCACATATGTTGGGATACATGCATAAATTTAAAATTGCATTAAAAGGAAGCTAAGTAACAATTTTAAACTGATATAGTTTAATAGGTCAACAATGAACACTTTTTGTTTGTATAAAATTGTGCAAATGCATAGTAGACACATTGGAGAGAGAGGTGTAATGAGGCACTAAATATGGTCCTTTTGAGGGTACATAAAGGGAAAGAAGACTAGGTAGGGTCATGGCAAGGGCAGGTTCTTGAATTGAGAAAATAAGCTTTTAGTTAATTTTTAAAGTGTGAGGTGTGGGAGATTGAACGTAAGTCAATGGGAAGTTTGTTCCAAGCATGAGCAAGGGAGTGTTTGTAAAGTAGTTTGCCTACTGACCTTTTTGGGTGGTAGATATCAAGTAATTGTTGGTTAGAAGTACGGAGGGTCTTGGATGGGATGTAGATGGAGACTAAGGAAGATAGAGATGGACAGAAAGAGGGTTTATAAAGAATAGAGTGTAGCATATGAAATTGATAAGATAGCAGAAACTGGGGAAGTTCAAGCCATTGAAGAGAGTTTAAAGAAATGCAGTGGTGTGAGTTGTAGGTGGAGTTAGTAATGAATCTGACTATTTTATGGTAAGTCTGTTGCAGTTTGTTTAGAGTGGAGGCCTGGATATTGGTAAGAACTGGGACAGCGTATAAGAGGGAGGGGAGGAGGAGTGCCTGGCCCAGGGTAAGTCTAGATTCAAGGGTTAGAAATTTTTTGTTCCGATATAGCAGACCTAGTTTCTGGGTTTTTTTTTTTTTTTTATATACATTGGAGTATGAGTAGGTTGAACTTGAGTTCATCATCGATAATGATCCCTAGGAGTTTTGTGTGGTTGTCAGGTTGGATATTTGCATTGTTAGAATATATAATAAAAAAGGAGGTTTTGTGATGAGAAAGAAAACGGGGAAGGAAAAGTAGGAGTTTGGTCTTTTTGGGATTTAGGATCAATAGGTTGTGAGAGAGCCATTGTTCAGTGGATAGTAGGGCCCGTTGGGTCAGGGAGTGTAGTTCAGGAATGTTATTTGAGATGGATATAAGTGTGGAGTTGTTGGCATACTGAATAAGGGAGGATTCTTTGCATGAGGTGTAAAGATCATTGGTGAAGATGTTAAACAAAAGGGGTCCCAAGATGGAGCCTTGGGGAACACCAGTGGAGATGGGAAGGAAAGGGGAGGAGGATGAAAGCCATTTGACAGATTGTTCCCTGCCAGATAGGTAACTATTAAACCAGGCAAGTGTGGAGGGGGATAGGTGGAGATTTGTGAGTTTGGATAGTAGTAGAGGATGAGAGACAGTATTGAAGGCTTTGGAGAGATCTAGGATGAGACAGGAAATGAGTTTATTGTTGTCTAGGGCCTCTGCAATGATATGATTGAAGGAGAGGAGAGCAGTGGTGGTGCTGTGGTAAGGATGAAATCCATGTTGGGTAGGGGTAAGTAAGTGGTGTATGAGGAGGTGAGTGAGAAGCTGTGAGTGAATACATTTTTCTAATATCTTGGAGAGGGGGGACAGAATGGCAATGGGTCAGTAGTTTGAGGGGTCAGTGGAGTTTCCACCTTTATGAAGAGGGATAGTGAAGAAAGATTTCCAAAGGGTGGGGACAGTTGATTCCAGAATAGATTGATTAATTAGTATAGATACAGGATAGGCAATTGAGTCAGCAGCAAGTTTGAGGAATGTAGGAGATAGATTGTCAGTGGAAGGACAGCAAGGTTTTAGCTTGAGTAGTAGAGATTTGATGTAAGCAATGGGAACTGGCTCAAAAGAAAACAAAGTTGTGTTAGTGGGACTTAGAGAGGTGGGTGTCGAAGTAGAGTTTGGCTTAGAGGTTACCAGATTTTGGATGGAAGAGATAAAGTGTTTATTCAGGAGGGTAGCTGTTTCCTGAGAGGAAGACTTAGGGTATGGAGAGGGATTAGAGGGGAGGGATTAGAGGGCTTTCCATGATAGAGGATGTTGTTGAGAGTTGACCAAAATTTTCTAAGACTGGATTTGTTGTTAAGCTGAGCAGAGCTATAGTATAACTTTTTGTCATTAGTTGTATTTTTTTTTGCAAGGTTCCTCAGTTGCCTGTATTTTTGAAGAAAATTTGGTTGTTTAGTTTTAGTCCAGGTTTTCCAAGCATGATCTCTTTGTTTTATAAGGGACCTAGTCTCTTTGGAGATCCAGGGAGTATGGTTTGATTTTACTCTGATCTTCCTAGAGGGAGCTAAGGAGTTTAGAGTATTCATGAAGATGTTATTGAAAGTGCTTACAGCATCATTTAGGGGGAGGTGTTTTAGAATGGACCAATCAATGCTGTGGAGAATGGAGTTAAATTGGGATGAATTGAAAGTCAATAGTTTCTGACAGTCTTTGATAAGGTGGGGTTTTGGAATATGGGAGTAGTGTCTTAAGATGGTGGTAGGTAGATAATCACTGAGGGAGTCAGGTAAGGTGGTGGGATTGTTTTATTGGTGGGGGAAATTGGTAAGGATCCAGTCTATGATGGAGCTGGAAGTGGAATTTTTATGGAAGCGAGTGGGAGATGTTATAAGTTGGTGGAAGCCATGTAGGTGGATACTGAGTTGGGGGGAGTCAGTTGTGAGTTTGGACCAATCAATGTTAACATCACCAAGGATAAGTGTCTCATATGGTATGTTGTGGGAGAACCAGGATAGGATGTTTTCAAGAATGGGCAAATTGTTACCAGGAGGAAGGTAGATAGAGGCAATTGCAAGTTTTTTTGTGGGGATTCAGATGGCAGTTAAGGATGATGATTTCAGCTGGGAGGAAGTCAGGAATTGGGGAAGGGTCTGATGAGAGGTTAAGAATGCTTGAGTAGAGGATGGCCATGCCACCAACTTTTTTTTACAGATCTATCAGATTGGAAGATATTATAACCTGGTGGGAGTATTTCACTATTTGAGATTTGTGGCTTGAGCCAGGTTTCAGATAGGGAGAGGATGTGAGGGGTATTGAGAGCTATCCATGAGTGCAGCTCAGTCACTTTATTTGCTAGACTCTGAATATTCAATGAGTAAATAGTTAAGTATTTGGATGGAGATGATTGTTGTGACTGAGGTTGGTGACTGTTAGAGGAGTAAGATGGGGCAGTGTAGAGGTAGTTTTGGGGAGAGAAGAGTGGCCAGGGCTGGGAAGGATATCTCCAGAACAAAGTAGGTTTTTAGTGAGGAGAGAGTGTGTAATAGATGCTAGATGGAGTTTGTATAGTCTTGACTTAGCTTTGTGGGAAGGTTTAAAAACCTGTATTATGGATAGTTTATATAGACTTGAGATAGAGGTAGTAAAGAGATTAGGGGAGATATTAAAAGATGAAGTAGTTGGGTATATGTTGTACAAGTGAGAAGTTGGTGAACATAGGAGTGGGTCAGAGAGATTGGAGTGGTAAGAGGTGGAGATAGATACAATAAGGAGTAGTGTAGAAGATATTAGAAAATAATACATGGAATAAAATATGGTCAGATAGAGTAGGTAGAGAGACAGTGGTATAGATGAAGTGGTGTTGACAAGATTGACAGATTAGTAAGGTGGTTGTGGCAATAGGCAGAAAGTGGAATTGTAGTGGCTAGTGGGACAGGAAGGGGAGGGATAGTTAGGTATAAAGCCTATTGTAATGGGGTGGGTGGGAATGGAGGTAGGGTAGGGGAGCGAAGTGAGCTTGAGCGTAGTGAGGGCGAATGGAGCGGGGCTAGCACCCTGGTCAAGATGAAGTTATAGAAACAATCAGAAAATATAGTGAAAACCTAGCTTGAGAGACAAGGATATAAAGTTTCTAAAGGTATAGTCACCAGAAATAAAATAAAAAGAAATAAAATATGAGCAGAAATAAGCTTACAAAAGGACACTGGCCTCAAGCTGCACAAGTAGATTTACTTGAAGGAAACCCAGTGCTGTATGGTTAAAATAAACTACAATATAGAGGGGCTTTGCAGGGAGAGAGAGAGGTATTACTAGCAGCTAAAAGCAGGACAAAACATAAAAAAAATTAATATGTAAGAGTCTGAAGACAGTAAAATAGGGCAGGTGCACTAGGAAAGTCATTAAATGACTGCTTTTTCACCCACCTGCTCCACAGAGATGAAAAAACGTTATTATAAACAAGGTAATCAATGATCTGTGTTGTTCCATTATACAGCCAAGCTCACTTATAAAAACTATACTTACGAAATTTGGTTAATCCATTTAATATTGCTGTCGTTTTACACTGTAGAAGTAAGTAATCTCCAGATTATTACATTTGTTTTTGCAGGAAGAGATATTGATCTTGAACTATTATTTTATGGGATGCAAAGGTTTGATCTTGGTTTAAAGTATATAGTTTATTAGTAGGCACAATTGTCACACATAGTTTATTATAATTTATGTGTTGTAAACTGTGAACTCCTTTTCTGGGTGCTATCTCTTGTAGGTTGCAAATGTTTTCTGTTTTATTTAATAAAATGGTTAAATAGTGCACTCTCACAATTGCTACCTTTACAAAGAATTACTTATTGGGGGTAAAACTCAGCCATGTCCTTTTCCCAAACATACAAATCATTAGTGCCATATTACAGATTACTATTATTGCATTATCTAAATTCCCACATAAGTGACAAAACAACTGTACTTTCCTGACAGTAAGGGCAATTTTAATTAATACAACTGGAAAGTCACTGCTTCTGAAATTATGCAGTGACCTCAACCATATTTTAAATAAATCAGACTCAAGTACAAATAGAAAATTCAAAACAACAACCCATAACAGCATTTTTAAATACATGGTTATTGAGAAATAATATTAAAGAACTAGTAATTAAAGCAGCAAGTTACTCTTTTTATTTTACTCACTGATCATTTATTTATAGCACAAAGAACTGTAGAGACAGAATTTATTCCGTTCTTCCTTTATTATACAAGTTTAATACTTTCAAAACGTTTCTCTTTCCTTTGACAAATCACAAATCAGTGTGTGCTGAATTAATAAAGAATAAGAGAAAGTACCAAAGTATCTATACAATTCCATGATACATGACAAAATTAAAAGAATTTCAGTAACATTTAGAACAGCAAGTCAAAGACTATCTAACAATAGCATGGTAAACTACATTATTTTTGAGACTCTTGAAACGTGACTTTATTGAAAAGATGTGGAAATTGTTTTGAATTAAAACAAAATAATGGGCTAATTAAATGTTAAACATACAAGATAATTGCAAATAAAGTGAAATTAAATTTGCAAAGGGAGAATCCTAATAATTCAGAAATCTTTAAGAATTTGAAAAGCATAGTATCAATAATTTTTGGCCCATAAGATTGAATTAGTTCTTGAGAAACTTAGACTAAATAACTACTCAATGTTTCCTAGAAATTTGCACAGGTTGACTAATAGAAGCAAATTAATAAATACATAAATAAATAAATATACAGAAATTAATAACATGTTAAACCCTTGCATACAAAACATGCAGAAGAAATGTTATTTGTTTTTTTTAGAAAATATCATGAAAATTTAAATAAAAAATGGATAATACTGAGCATGATAATATTTTAGAAATTTATCTAAAAAAAATCACAATTAAACTCAATGAACATAAAAAAAAAACACTGATAAAAAAATTCTCAATCAAAATAATTAAAGATGCTATTTAAACCTATAAAAACCACAAAGCCCCAAGTTTGAATGGCTTAACAGCTGAAATATATAAACATTTTAATTTAATGGTATTATTTTAATTTATGATGGTTTCTTTTTAATACTGAATTCAAAATGTAATTATTCATTAATATCTCCCACACAAAAACAAGAAAAGTGAAATAACTTATTTTCTTCTTATAGCCTCATTTATCTCCTTAATGTTGTTTACGAGCATTTTACTACCAAAGGCTATGAGGTATTATAGACAATATTGTTGCTAAAGATCAGATACAATTCAATATAGACAGATTAACTTACATTAACATCAAAAGAGTAATTACCATCCTAGAGTTTACCATATATATAGAAATAGCTTTAATAAGTCTTTACATTCAGGGAGTACATGATTTCATTAATTGAAACTACTTATTCAAAACTTTAAGAATGTTTGGTTTTCCAGCATTTTTAAACATTATAAACCTTAGAGTCATTTATATGTTGACGCTAAGGCTTAAATTAAAATTGATCCTTACATTTCTCAATCTATTAATTGAAATATAGGAACCAAAAAAGTCTGCCCTTTGTCTTCCATGGTTATTTTTTTTAACAATCAAAATCCTAGCAAAGAGGATTAAATTAAATACATTAAATTAAAAATGTGACTTTTAAAGACAACAATGATATTGAAAGTACGTCTAGCTTTTTGTAGAACAGTATCTTTTGGGAATGTAAACAACTCCATTGAAGAATTAAATAAGAAAATAAACAGACTCTGATAAGTCTTGTTAATGAAATTTAATGATAAAAACTGAAACTTTATAATACATCAACAATAAAACAATAAAAAAATTAGGAATGTTTATAAATAAGGAAATAGTGAAAAAAATATGGGAATAATAAACATTCGGTCAGACTCTAATTCAACTATCAATAACAATTTTGGAAAATGTATTGAAGAGGTAATATGCTTACAAAGCAATGGAAAATGAATATACTCACATATGAAGAAAGATTAATGCTTAAAAAAATTATAATATAACCTAAGATTTTATGCTTATTGTACCAAACAGATTTAATAGCTAAGAAAGTGTTAATTAGAAAATGGAAAAATAAATTTCCTTTCTACGCCACCACACCCATCCAAAAATCTCTTATAACATTCTTATTAGTCTATGTGACTATGGTAGAACCAAATTTCCTAATTTAGAATCTTACTCACTAGTGGCTATTTTTAGCATGATTCCTCTTTGGTAAGCTTCCCTTTACTCCAGTCAATGGGAGAGTTTACATAAAACTATTATTAAAAATTATTTTAGAGAAGTTGAATAAATTAAGCTTAAAACTATAAATAAAGCATTTATGTTGTGATTGAAAGATTATATGGAAGGAAGGCCACTTATAATGCTTGGCTCTACATATATACAAATAACTAAGGGAGTTTTTGAAAATATAGTTTTAAAATCCATCATTTAAAAATTGGAAATTTTTTTATATTTCCCATATCTTACAAAATTGCATTTAGTGAGAGTCACCATCGTAAAGATATGGAAACATTAAGAGATATTAAAATTGACAATTTGTATTATTGGGTAGATCATGGGGATATCATTTATTTGGATTAAGCCTTAGGTAACTCCAATATTCACGTGTCACATAAATTCCTTTTACTCACAGTAAGGGGGAAAAAACTAAACAGCTATTTTTTTAGCATCAAATAAAGAAGAACAAAAATATACTAAAATATAAATTTAGGATTTCTATTATCAAAGATAATTTTGTGAGTAAAGGGAGTTTATCTAAATTAGATAACATAATTATCCCCAGCAATAATAATTTTGATAAAAACTATTAGAGGTTTTTAGAAGTGAGTAATTTGGGGCTGGTTCATAGGTTCATAGGTTTGTACTAGGCTAATGGCCCTGAAGCCTTTAGAAGCCTAGCCCATAGGATTACCCTGGCATCATGCCACCCAACCTTATTTCCTGGTGACTCTGTTGAGTAGAGCCACTGGAGTGATCCTGGGATAAATTTTCTATTTCACATCCACTCATCAAGAGTTCTCCTGAAGAGGGACAGTGAGGAGCTCTGATTGACATGTATAGGAAGTTAATGACTGGTAGTTAATGAATAGGGGAAACAACTTATCATTAAAATAAATTATTTTAACATCAGGTTTATTTTGTAAAGCATACAAGAGGAAATATAAGCAAATGATTTCTATTGCCTCTATATGTTATCTAAATGTATGAAGTCTGATTTCTCAGATTGTTAGAGTTGCAATAAAACAACAAATGCAGATTGAATTCTTATATTTGTAGACTGAACAAAAAATACTTCATTTTGGCAATGTATTACTGTTTTTGTTAAGAGTTTGCCATCTGCTGACTGCAAACTTGAAAGAGTAACACTACTTGTAAATCTTCAAATTCCATGTGTAATAAGCACTAGACAATATTCTGTGTTTTGGAGTCTTTTAGCTATTACTACAACAGTAATTACTAAAACTGGAAATCAGATGCTATCCTCCTTTTAAAAAAATATTAGAAATTGTGAAGAAAATGAAACACTGTCATCTGTGTTAGCATGTCTGACAGAAGATTTGTGTACATTCTCAGATTAACTTATATTGTATGCTAGCATGTCTAATTGTGAAAATGTCAATAATTTTTTTAAATGTTGGGTATTTACCTGTTTACACAGAATGTTCAAATAATCTGTTAGTCTTTTGATACATTTCTAATTGCACATGTTTGTATACACTGTGGAAAATCAGGTGAACAGTAGGTGATGTCATAAGAATATTCCTGGTTGCTAGGAAATTATTTGAACAGCTGATTGACAGGAAAAATAACTTTTTCAAACAGCCGTTATTTTAAACTTTAGACAGTTAAGACTGTTAAGTTGTGCAGTTAGTCAAGTACTTGGCAGTTTGTGAAGAACAGCAGTTTCTGAAGAGCTGCAGTCAGGTATAGTACTGTGCAGTCATTGGACACCCATGAAAGAGAACTCACCAAAAAACATAAACCTGCCTTGGTCTTGCTGTTATTTGTTAGATTAGATCACCTATAATATTCTTTAGTTAGATTAGGAAAGCTTATTTATTACGATAGAGTTTCTCTAGAATAATGAACTCCTAACCTACAGTTTAATTTTATTTTTCAAGTGATTAAAATCTGGTGTCTATTGAAAGCGATTAATTTACATTCTTATAATTGTTTTAGTTATTATTAATTGTTTTTCATTACTTTACATTGTGGTGGGAAATTAGTGTTTTTCTTTAGAGATTAGAGAGTGCTTATACCTGTTTGATACTCCCCAGGTCACCTTTTAGGCCTGGTTGCTTCTGGTTATAGCTATCATTTATTATGATATTTAATTTTCATAATTGGGCATCCCTTAAGAAGGGCATGAAGACACTGATTGGTGGCATCATTACCATATTAATTAGAGGATGAAACACGGCTGGAAATCTGTATCAGGCTTTCCCAGAAGTGTTTGGATGTGTGAGATTTAAATTTACTTTGATTGTGAGTGCATTAGAGGTTTTAAACTGGGACACATATCTCTGAAGTGTATAATAAGGAGTTACATTAGGGGTGGACAGAAGTATACAGTCCAGTCCCAGGGAAATAGAGTGCATTCCTATTGTGCCCTTAGGGGAAAATTGTAAAATATTACTTCTATTTAAGTGGCAGTCTCAATTCGGTGTCAGTAATGAAGACTGAAATGCCTTAGTAATTGACCCAGGATAGTAAGGGACGTCACATTAATTGTTGGACGTCCAATGGGATATAGCCAGACATCACAGAAATCAGCACTATAAAAAAGAAAAAGCTGCATTAAAAGTCAGATTTACAATTAGTGATAAGAAATATGGTTGGTGGAAAAATCTAGAGACATTAACCCCTAAACATGCAGAAAATTATAGTATTGTTTAAGCTCAAATTAATTGAAACACATTTTTCTTCATTGTAATGCACTATTGATAATCTTCAAATAAGTATTCAACAAACTTGAATCCACAAAAAGAAGTCAGGACTTAGAGACTTGTGCCAAAATACTTTATTCACAAATTTAAACAGATAAGCACTTTTGGTTTTACTATAAAACTTTCATCAGATAAAAAGTCTCTAACTCACTATCCATAATTCAATAAAAATTTCACAAATCACATGGCTACCACAGCCCCACAAGTATTCAAACTTTTAAGCTACAAGATACTTGCATAACAAACCAGTTATGCTACATTATAAACTCTATGCTAAAAGATAACCCAAATTAAATTTTTCAGGAATATTTTTTCACATGTTAATCACTCAAGGAAAAACTATTCTTAGCATACTTCAATACTCTTACCTCAGACTTCAGTTTTAAAAGGCAAGCTATTGATACTTGTCCATTTATTCCTTGTGATCTTGGATTTAGTATCTATAATAAGCAGGAGGGGGGTATGGGATGCAGGGAGGGTGCACTAAGCACAAATTCTTTGGTTTATCCTGCTCTAGGGCAATCCTTGGAACATGCACAATACATGTAGATGCTGTGACATTGTGTGTGTGTGTGTGTGTGTGTGTGTGTGTGTGTGTGTGTGTGTGTGTGTGTGTGTGTGTGTGTGTGTGTGTGTGTGTGTGTGTGTGTGTGTATGTGTGTGCGTGTGTATGTGTGTGTGTATAATATGGGTCCCATTCAGAAAAATTGCAGTTTCAGAAAATTGAACTTCATAAGGTCGGAACCATATAATCGACTTTCCAAAATGCTGAAGCTTTTATATGGAGATCACAGTATAATGGGGATCAGGGAATTTACCTTTTTATCTACTGTAATCTAACCTCAGGGCTGGTATATATAATATTCAGGGTGTGTGTGTGTGGGGGGGGTCATAGATTTTTGTTGCTTTGACTGTATGACATTTCGACTTTCTGAATCTTTGATTTTTCTGACATAGATCTGTGCAATATCTATCTATCTATATATATATATATATATATATATATATATATATATATATATATATATATATATATATATACACATATATATATAGATAGATATTTTACACATACACACACACACACACACACACACACACACACACACACACACACACACTTGGATAGATAGATAGATAGATAGATAGATAGATAGATAGATAGATAGATAGATAGATAGATTGATACATTGGCAGATATACATATAGAGATATATTCTACACAAAAATATTTATTTTTGGTTTACCCTGCTCCCAGATAATTCTCAAAACATGCACAGTATGTATGATGTTCTGTGTTTTGACATTGACTGACCTGTTGTCAACATTGCACTGTGTTCAATGTAATGGAGTACACGTCATATACATACATGTATATCTATTGCTTCTCTCTCTCTCTCTCTTTCTCTGTCTCTCACTGTCTCTCTCTCTCTCTCTCTCTATATATATATATATATATATATATATATATATATATATATATATATATAATATATATACATACACACACACATATATATATATATATATATATATATATATATATATATATATATATATATATACATAGATATATATTATGAATGATGATCCTCCTGGGAAAACATTACTTGTGATAGTAGAGTATCTGTTGTATATATACTAATTAGGGTTGGTTTAGCAGAAGTTCCACAGAAATAAACTGGAGGCAGGTGAACCTCGAAAAAGGGTATCTGTCTCAACTAATAGGCATTACCGGCTTCTTTATATATATCATTCCATCATTACTGCTGCCTCAGGATGAGATATGCTTTCTTTGCTAACAGAGGATTCAGAAGAGGAATTTACAGTGTGCTATATATGAATGATGAAGGCAGTTTGGATGTTGTCCCTGAAACCTGGTAAAGACACAGAAGTTAGTGTTATGTATGGAGAAACCTATAGGTCAAAGAGTACTGAAGAACAAAGACTGATAACTCATATTTCTAATTAGTTTGTTTACTGGCAATCTTTGTGGAAACAGATGAGTATACTGGAAAAAATACCAGTAAATGAATGATTGTGCTTCTTTTATCTTACTACCTAGTTTGTACTTTCCATTGTAAATAAACATGTATTTAAAAACTGAAATGTTAGTCACAGGGACTGTTGTTTGGCAAGCACTGCACAGTATTACACTGGTGGAAGTAGTGGGCAAAAAAAAACTTTTTGTTATAAACACTGCCATCTCATAAGCTACTTGGAAGGAAATTATCTTCTTGAGTTGTTTTCTTCACCCAAGAAAATAAAACAATCTTCTTGAATAAAATGTTACTTCTTAAAGTAACTGTTGTCTAACCTTGACTATTAACTCTTCTCACCTTATGTGTTAAACCACGTAAGAAGCATTAAAATCATACGCCTTCACAGAGAAGAGCTCTGTTAAAGGGGGTATATATGGCAGTCAGTAGGATTACTTTCTGAAGACATTTTATATTTCTGAACATAAAATGCTAACATATCATGTTTTGAAAATACAGGTGCTATATACTGTACAGAATAGAAAAAGTAAATAATTAAAAAACAGTGAACATATTACAATGCTTCAACAAAGCTGTGAAGCCACTGAATATTATCTGCTCAACCTTCAGGGGAAAAATAAAAGAAATACAGATACTGTCACACACCTGTAGCAATATTCACTCTACTAAATCAACCATCCAACTTGATGGGATCCCAAAACCCAGTGCACCTTATTAGAATGTGGTGCAAAAGCAATGTAGAGGCCTACATGGCTGAGTATGAGATGTATATGTCGAGAACGAACTGTTCCAAGCTATTGTGGGCCATGGTACTGTCATCACATCTAACCATGAGTTCATTAAAAGCATACATGGACCTTGAGGATGTTGACATACATGACTCTCAGATACTGAGAAAAGGGATTCTTTTTAGTACTTAGGATTTGGCTCATAAATTTTAAAACTGGACATTAGGTATCAGTAGAACAGTAAGGTCAAAGATGTGTGATATGATACATATTTTGAAGTAGTGAGTAGACCCTCATGTAAATAATGCAAGTACAATTTCCGTACAACTTGCATCTAGATAAATACAAAAAGATGTTCTCTTGCAGCTTAAGAAAATAATTATCTCAGAATCTTCCTTTGCCTTTCAAGCAGCCATTTGTTTCAGTAAAGTATCTGCCATTGTCTGAAATTATAAACTGCATGCCAAAGTTGCATCCAGCAATGGCTAATGTTAAGCCTTTACCTAATTATGTTTCTTCACATGTAGACAACAAAAATGTAACCCTCTGAATTAGGTTGTTTTAAGAATTCTAGAAAAAGCCACATAGCGAAATATTTCACAATTACTTCGAGGAATACTGTACCTATGAAAGGTTTTAATGCTAATGGATAACCAATACCTGAAAACATGGGATATAATGAAATAATGTTGCATGTTTAACATTTAGAACTGCAGATTATACTTTTTTGCCATTGTGCTATTACTATACTGTTAAACTGTTGCAGTAGAAATGATAGTATGGCAAAGATTGCTGGACTCTGGGAACAAGACTGTTTTAGTTAAAGCACAATATGCTTTCAAGCATAATACAATAAATAAACATAAAATTGAAATAATATGTGTACATGGAGACAAAACAGTGTAACCTATAACACAGATAGAAATGCAATCTATGTTATGCAAAACAGTACACCTAATAGCTCTACTGTCTAATTATAGATATGATGTTATAACTGGTCAAAAATTTCTACCATTGAAACAGCTATGGCAGTTAGAGCAAGAACATTATCAAACTGATATGTTGACAGAAATGCATACCCAAAGTAAAACAGTTTAGGGCTACAGGAGTCAAAAGGATATATATATATATATATATATATATATATATATATATATATATATATATATATATATATATAAGTGTACTTCTTTTGACCTAACTTTCATTTGCCTGACACTCATTTGCCTGAGACCAAATGACTGAAATTTAATTTGCCTGACACTTCATTTACCTGACACTTCATTTGCCCAACAAGTATAACTAGCAAGAAAATGGAAAATGCTCCTTCCCCACTGCAGTGCGACCCTGAAGTTAGAATATATAGTTGGGGGTGTGTGGGGGGCACAGCCCCCCACAATGGGGGGATGTGGGGGGCGAAGTTCCCCACTTACTTTTTTGTTACTAAGCAATATTACATCAAAAGTTAACAATATCATATGAACTGAAGTGGGGGGCTTCGCCCCCCACACCCCACATTGTGGGGGGCTGTGCCCCCCACCCCCCTAACTATATATTCTAACTCCAGGGTCGCACTACAGTGGGGAAGGGGGCATATTCCATTTTCTTGCTAATAATAGTTGTTGGTCAAATGAAGTGTCAAGCAAATGAAATCTCAGTCAAATGGGGTCAGGCAAATGAGTGTCAGGCAAATGAAAGTTAGGTCAAAAGAAGTAGACCCATATATATATATATATATATATATATATATATATATATATATATATATATATATATATATATATATATATATATATGTAATTTGCTTCTAGGTGGAAGGATTAAATATTCCTGATACTGAACCTTACCTAAAGGTCACAGTTGTTAAAGTAATAAGAGTAGTCAGTACTGAGACAGGCATGGAAAGACCCAGAGTTAAGAATACACAAAGAGAAATAGATGTAGAAACAGAGAAAAAGATAGGTGAAACTTAAATGAAATAAAATGGGAAAGATGAACTTGAACTTAGTTTTAAGTTTCTCCCAGCTAATTCACAGCAAAGAAACATAAGTATGACTCTAAGGTTAAATAATCAGGAAATGTAATGAAGAAGAGAAAGGGAGATCACCAGTACCCAGGTAAAAGAAATTTACTTTTGTGAGGTTTCTTTTTATAGAGGATAATGCAAATGAAGAGAATCCATTCCAGGGGCATAGAGGGATAAAGTCCTGACAACAGCCCAGCTGTCCTGGGTTGAATTAGTGTCTTAGGTGACAAACAGAGCAGTAGAGAGGGACAGGCATGTCAACCCTGGTGGGGGAGTGCTCACTGATGACAATCCCAAAAAGAGTTCTGGTCTAAAGAAGGGAGTTGCCTTTGGACATGGTAGATAAGTGAGGGGCCAGGGAAAGGAAATTGGGTAAGGCAAATATAAGAAACCTCCCTGGATGCAAGCAAAGATTATGTAGCTCCCAAGATGCACCTAGGATTCACAACTGGCCAAAGCAATTCCAGAGTAAATGCAGGTGGGTAGGTGTCTAGCTGGTAGACCCAGCAAGTATTGTGGAGCACTGGTGGTGGGGATAGTAAGACTGATGTGCAAGGGGGGACAAAAAAGTTAAAACAAAGAGACATTACAGTGTTGTGGAACATTTTGAGACTGTTTCATATCTTTTTAGGATACAAAATTAATGAAGCTATAACAAAGGCAATAGCAGTAAATTATGTACCCACACATGAATTGGTTCAGTAATATCCATATTTATGAAGATATAATAAAATGAAGTATGTAGGAGTAAGGATTAAAATTATTCTGGTGTGGCAGCTAGACTAGAGACTAAACAAAAGATAATACAAAAACTGAGAAAATGAAAGCTTTGTTATATGGATATGGATAGTAAGGTACACTAAGTCAAAATGTTTTAGTCTCTTTAGTCTTATACACAGGTCAGGCATACTTTTATCAACCAGAGAAGAAGTTGTAAATAGCAATCATTAATGAGCTGAAGGACTTTATCTAGGAGGGAAAAATATTAAGAGTCAAGTGGGATTTGCTGATTCTTCCAGTAGAATGGGACAGATTGGGATTACCCAATTTGAAGGGGTATTTTGGAGCTACACAGTTAAGGCTCCTATACATAGCACAGGCAGAAAACTATAATTCAAAATATAAAAGTATGATGTTCAATCAGAGAGGGAAACTTAAGAAACAAAGAGAGATTTGAAATTTGGATGCAGGCCTTTAAGGAGAATAACAATCATACAGAATATTATATCCATAAAATAGCAGAAAGTATTCTAAGAACTAAGCCAACGTGGGAATGGAGAAAGGAGATTCTGCTAATAGGGATGACTGCAATTAGGGGATATATGCAATAGGCAAGTGGGGGCAGGAATTTATTGGTGAAAACAGTCTAAGGAACCAAAGTATTGGGAACAAATAACTTGAGAGAGAAAGGTAATAGAATGGGAATAGGCCAATAATTTATTTGGAATGCAGGTTAGAGATTGCCTTCCCTGTCAAGGATTGATGTTAGAATATAGGTGAAGAGAAAGAAATAGTGGGGTCCTAAATGAAACACCAGCACTGGTAGAGCTTATAGTAGAATCTTGAATGGGTCTATATTATAACATCGAAGTTCTCTAATATTGAATGTTATAATATCGACCCCGTAATGTCGAACGTTGAAAACAGCGAAGGTGCAGGACATTGAATTCTTTACCAGGGAAAGAATTTGGTGGGCCATTGCTGTGGCTTCGCTGTTTTCAGCATTTGATATATTGGAGCGTTACGGGTCGGGTTCAGGTAAGTGTGCGATTGTGTGTAGGTTAGGGTTAGGGGGGCAGGTATGTGTGCCGTTGTGTGGACGTTAGTGTTAAGGTGCAGGTTCAAGTAAGTGTGCGATTGTGTGTAGATTAGGGTTAGGGGGTGGGTTAGGTGAGTTAGGGTTAGGGTGCGGGTCAGGTAAGTGTGCAATTGTGTGTAGATTAGGGTTAGGGCTGGGTTAGGTGAGTTAGGGTTAGAGTGCGGGTGAGGTAAGTGTGCGATAGTGACAGACCTTAGGGTTAGGGTTGAGTTAAGGTAAGTGGATAGCAAGTACTGTATGTAAAGTTTGTTTAGGTGTAGGATTTTAAGTGTATGTGTGTGGATGGCTGTTTTTTGTGTGTGTTTGTGCTGTGTGTATGTTTCTCGGAATAGCGAATTTATTCCCTGGGAAAAAATTCGCTATTCTGACTGTTCGATGTTTTCACACTTCGGTGTTTAGGGTTCGATATAATAACATTCGATGTTAGAGAACTTCGATGTTATGATATAGACCCATCTTGAACACAATCTACCATTAAAAAAGGAATTGTTAGTAGAGCATATAAAAAAATTCATGATGACTAAAGAATCAATAAGATAAGGTTAGAAAGGATTAGGAAGAGAGGTTGGATAAGCAATTCACAAAGAATCAATGGGAGGATATATGTATGTCTCCCAAATATAAAAGAAAATCTAGAAGATTTAGGATTTTTGCTTGGAAATGTTTACTTAAATATGTTTATACCCAATGTAGACTCCAGAGAATTTTTCTTCAAGTAGACAGTAACTGTTGCAGGTGTGATGAGGAAAAAAGAGATACTTGGGAACATATTTTCTGGAAGTGGTGTGAGTTGGCGGACTTTAAGGATTACCTGCGGGATGCACTGTTGGACATGCTGGGTGGGCAGATTGGTGGGAAGAGGAAGATAATTTTTTTGAGCTATGAAACAGATCGGAATTGACTAGACATGGTGCAGTCTTCCTGTGTCTAATTATCATGGCTGCCAAAAAAACAATTACTAGAAAATGGAAATCAAAATCTAAGCCAACAATATTAGAAGTAGTGAATATAGTAACAGAGATAAAACAACTGAAACTCTGATCTTTAGAAAAGGGTAGGAGCAAACTACATAGGAAACATGGGAATTGTGGAAACATTATATACAAGGGAGGATTAGGGTTTAAAAGAAGGCAGGGTTTAAATGAGCTATGTAATGTCTGACTGCAAATGATTGGGTAGATTATAAATGATGTATAATGTCTTCAACTGGGAGTGTGTCATTATGGTTTCTGATGTAAAATGCTTTTAACTAGGATTGTATCAGTGTGGTTTGTTTATATTTACATAAATGCATGATTGTTCATGCTGTAAGTGATGGTTTAATAAACATGCTTCTTGTTTAAAAAAATGGGCATCAATTGAATAGTTTATGTAATAATTCATAGGTATTATGATAGATAGCAATATATGTGAAGTATAATGCTTGTTAATGTGTCATAACAGTTTGATCACTTTTGTATATATATATATATATATATATATATATATATATATATATATATATATATATATATATATAATTTGCATATGTCACAGGTGTGTTAAAAAAAACTAGTATGAAAAAAATCATACCTGTACTCAAAGGAGAAGTAGCCAGGGTCTCCAATTCATGTCAGAATATTGATGAAAATAATATGGACTTGGCTGATCTCATTATAACCACAGGTAATTTCAAAAGTGTCTAATGGGAAGGCAACACTTGCCCGAAACAAACACAAACAGTAACTGCACCACCTAAAAAAACCTGGGTGGAGGGCTATGCCCCCTACACCCCCCCCAATGTCAGGGATTCCCCCCACACCCCCCTAACTATATATAGCAACTCCAGGACTGCACTACAGTGGAGAAAGGGCAGAATTATCCATGTTTGGTAAGTGTTTACATGCCCTGGTTAAATTTTGGCCATTCAGTGTTTCTTGGTCTGGGATTTTCATCTTGGGATTGTTGTCTTCATGATTTTCAGAAGTCAAGATATAGAAAGCGACCTATATATATATATATATATATATATATATATATATATATATATATATATATATATATATATATATATATATCGAAAGAGAGAGAATGAGAGAGAAATATGTATACATACATATATATATATATATATATATATATATCTATATATATATATATATATATATATATATATATATATATATATATATATGCATAGGTTTCCTATTAGAAGACTGAAGACTCATTCTTTCAAATGCATCTTGGTTGAACTCAAAATCCGGAAATTGCAAAATATTGAAGAGGCTTTTAAGTAAATTCTTTCCCTGGGAAAGAATTTGCTTGGCCACTTCATTACTTTGCGTTTTGGCACTATAGTGCAGTCTCAGAGTTGGTTTATTTAAGTGGGAGAAGCCCCATTTAATGTAATGTTTAAAGTATGTTTTTTTTTTTGTTGGAACAGTGATTTTTTCCCTAGGAAAAAATCACTGTTCTGACAGTTCAAATTGTAAGCTTTCGCACATAGGTCGATTAATCACCATTCACTTTTTAAGCGCCACGTGATCTAATATAGACCCATATATATATATATATATATATATATATATATATATATATATATATATATATATATATATATATATATATATATATATATATATATATATATATATATATATGTATATATACATATATATATATATAGATATATATATATGTATATATATATATATAGATAGATAGATATCTATACACACACACACACACACACACACACACACACACACACACACACACACACACACACACACAAACACACACGCACAGATATGTGTGTCTGTGTGTGTGTGTGTGTGTGTGTGTGTGTGTGAGTGTGTGTAATATCTCTCTCTCTCTCTCTCTATATATATATATATATATATATATATATATATATATATATATATATATATATATATATATATATATATATATATATATATATATATATATATATATATGTATATATATATATATATATATATATATATATATGTATATATATATATATATATATATATATATATATATATATATATATATATATTTATAGCAACAGACAGAGAGAAAGAAATACATATATGCATATGAGTGTACTCCATTACATCGAACAGAGCACAATGTTGACAGTAGGTACAACATAAGTGGATTGTTTAAATCAAAATACCACAAACTGCAGACCAGCAACACGAAATATAAAAAAGAAGATTTAATGAAATCCAAATCACATGAAACTTCTCTAGCTCCTCGGCCACTTGCCTTTAACAGAGTATATCTACCCATATACATCAAGTGCATTTATACATTTAACAATGCTCATATTAATCAATTAAACAATTAAATACAGCATTAAGCAATAAAACCTTAAAGGTATAGCATTCATACAAAACTTTCCCATACACATTCTTGATTAAGTCCCATAGGGTTCATTGTATTAAATTTTAAAATCAAGAATGCTTCCTTTTTTCTTAAAATATATTTAATCTGTTCTTCATTCATAAACTTACTATTCACAATACTATCTAAAATTGTTACTATTAGCCCATCTGGGCTCACCTTATGATACTTGTTAAAATGTATAGCTACAGGACTAGTCTGTTTATTATTTTTAATGTCCATGATATGTTCTTTTATTCTACAAGAGAATTGTCTTTTAGATTCTCCAATGTAAAATTTATTACAGGGGCATTTAAGTCCATATATAATTTTTCTCAGTTTTACAATTAAAATATCCATTAGTTTGAAAATCAATACCATTAATTTTGGTAAAATTACCACTAATATATTTACAAATACTACATCTCCCACATGCCACTGTACCTCTTATATCAATTGTTTTTACTACAGTACTTTTAGGCATATGAAACCTACTATGAACTATAAAATCTTTTATATTCCTACCTCTTTTAAAGGAGAAACACAACCTTTTATGTTCTAAACAATCAACTTCTCTCCTAACTATTTTCCAACTATGTTTAACTGCTTCTAAAATATCTTTAGATAATACTGAGTACGTAGTGGTAAAATATATATCTTCGTGGTTCTCATATCTATTTATATTTATATTACTTCTATAATTATACACAATGTTTTTGTTACATAATACTCTATTTAAGCTATCATGTAATTCTACCTCAGAATATCCTCTCTCTTGAAACCTATTAAAACTGTCATATAATTCCCTTTTCCTACCATCTATGTTGTTACATAGTCTTTTAACTCTCATAAATTCTGTATAAGGTATCGATTTGATAGTATGTGGGGGATGGTGACTATCACCATATAAAATACCATTAGCATCTGGAAATTTCCTATATAAATGAGTAATAATATGGGAATCATCTTCTCCTTGTAACAATACATCCAAATAATGTACCTTACTTCCCTTTTGTAAACCATCAAATTTTACACCTACATTATTTTTCTGTATTTCATTTATAAATTGATCTACTAAATCTACACCACCCCTGCAGATAAAAATAAGATCATCAATATATCGAAAATATCTCACAACAAATTTTCGAAAAAATTGATTAGTATAAATATACAAATTTTCAAAATGACCCATAAATGTATTAGCATAACTCGGGGCAAATGGTGCCCCCATTGCTGTTCCTTGAGTTTGTTTGTAAAGACTCCGATCAAATTCAAATATATTATTTTGTAAACACATCATAATTAATTCAAGAACATATTCAGTGACTGGATTTTCACCTAAAAAATATTTAATAGCCCCTATACCATCTAGATGATTAATAATGGTATATAAGCTGACAACATCTAATACTACAAAATACATATCTTTCTCCCATCCTATATTATCAATTTTATCCAAAAATTCAAATACATATTTTATATAGGATGGTAATTTCTTAACTGTAGATAACAAAAATTCATGCAAAAAACAAGATATATTATGTAGAAAACTACCACTGGCTGACACTATAGGTCGTCCAGGGGGAATCCATTAAATTTTTGTGAATTTTAGGAAGGCAATAAAAACATGGCATTCTAGGATTTTTTATAACATTTTTTTCTTGTACCTCCTTCACTGAAAAATAATACAATCTATGCCCCTTATTTATTAAGTCATTATAATCTGTTTGAGCTTTTAAATAATCAGCCATATCAATTTTTTTATATATTTGATCATTATTTAAATGTGCACAACACAAACTAGGTATGTAGCTAAAAACCAGTAAAACAAACCGACTAGGAGGCACCAAAGGAAAGCAACAGTACAAATGAATGAAAAGTCTTCTAAGTCTTCTTAACGCAGAATTTATTAGGTTATAAAACTGATGTTTTCACTACCAGGAACTGTGGTAGCTTCCTCAGAGAAGGTAAAACAACAGTGCAGAGTAATGAGATAAATACAAAGTTTGGCGCCTTATTTGCTGATTGCAATTAAAGCTACTAATTAGTAAAAAGACATCATATCCTGCCTGACTAGAAAATTGTCATTCTTTCATTCAAAAAGTATCATTTTCTCATAGAAAAGAAAATACTAAACATATGTACTGCTAGTATATTAATAAAATTCAATAGTAAAACCTGCAATAAAGTAAAACAAATTTAAAAAAACATTTTAGTTTTAAGTTAACTTAACAATGTAAGAAACTAAATTAAACATAATCCGTGAATATGTCAAAGTACTGAACACTACTACAAGACCATAAAGATAAAGGTAAAATGTGTATAACAATCCTACACTCAGAACTCATGAATGAAGAGCAAGTAACATACGATTGACAACTACATGTTTGTGTAATGTAGATACTGACTAGGAAGGCAGTGCAAAGGGATACTGTGTAACACTGCACTAGAAAAACTATAGCATACAAATTCACTACTAGTAGGGTTCCCTTATAGGCTGAGATGAACATCCCTCTGTTAACAAAAAATTAAAGGGATGTATGTGGCTCGCCTGTAAAATAATAAATATTGTGCTTCAACCCAAATTATATATTGTTATGTATTAAAGGAGAGAAAATAGAAAACGGCAAAGTTAAATTTAATTAACTAAAAGTGAATGTATTATCTTAAATAACTTTTAAGTTTAAGAAGACATGAAATGTTACAGTTTTCATTTAGACCAGGTGGGTGAAATGCGTTAAGTTTAATCTGCCATTCCAGTTCTTTAGTTTCCAAAAGAATGGAGAAAGGTCCCCCTCTTATGTTATGTGGAATGTGGTCAATGGCAAAAAAACGAAAATTGTGTCCAGTGTTATGAATGATGTGCTTTGCCAGAGCATTTTCCTCCTTACTTTTTTTAATAGCGTACATATGTTGGTAAATTCTTTCTTTGAATTTACGCTCAGTTTTACCAACATAGTACGCAGGACAACTGTCACAGGTGGCCAGGTAAACAATAGACTTAGTGTCACAGTTTACCTTGTGGTGAATACTAAGTTTTTTCCTATTCAGTTGAATAGAGTTGCCAGTTCTAAGGCAACTACACAAATTGCAGTGTCCACACATAAACGTCCCTTTCTGTTTTACAAATGTGTCTGAGTTTTTATTCCTTTCCAACAGAGCTTTCAAGTTTTGTCCTTTTCTATAAACTATTACAGGCTTGTCTCCCAGCTTCTCAAGAAGAAAACTGTTGCTCGTGATGAAATACCAATTTTTAAATAAAATAGAGCAAACATGTTTAGAATCAATACTGAATGTTGTAATGAAACTAGAGGCAAACATATGGTTTTCTTTTAATGTATTCTGTGGGAGGTTGGTGGAACTAAGTGATGGTAATGAATCAACAAGAGGGGGTGAAGCAGTAGTACCTATGTGATTGTTATCAAGAAGAGGTTTATAAAAACCTCCTCTTCTCTTGTTTCTCACTTCTGATGTTAACTCATTAATGAGAGGCACTGGGTAGTCACGACTACTAAACATATCGAAAAGAAGTTGGCATTCACTGTCAAAATGAACCTCAGTGCTACACATTCTTGCTGCTCTGATATTCTGGCCTTTGACTATTGATCTTTTTTGTTTAAAAGGATGTTGGCTTGAAAAATGGAGAAATGAATTACAATAGGTTGACTTTCTGTGAATGGAAGAAGAAAGTGAACCAGTCAAAGTGTTTTTTTCAAGTCTAACATCCAGATAGTCAATTGAGTGTGTTGAAAAATGATGTGTAAACTTAAAAAAAGAAGTTGTACTATTCATGTAATCAACAAGCTGGAGTTCCTCCTGTTCTGACCCCCTGAATAAAATGAAGATGTCATCCAGGTATCTAGTGTAATATGTTATCTTGTCTGAAAAAATAGGGTTGTTCAGTATAAATTCTTTCTCCCAATAGGCAACAAACATGTTAGCCACAGAGGTGCCACACGGTGAGCCCATTGCACAACACATAGATACATACTGAATATAATTTAGCACAACCAACTTTCCTCCTTTGTCAGTGGGCTTAAATACCAATTTATCATTATGACTTAATTTATTTAAACATTGCCATTCTTCTTTATCTAAATTATATCTAACATTCTTTTATTTTTCAAAAATGTTCAAAAATCCTTTTCCACATTATAACTCAGATAAATATTAAAGTGTTTAATACCATCATTCCTACAAAAAGGGATGAAATCACTTTTAACCTTAATATTTTCCGTATTTAATTTACAATAAGCATTAAAGTCTTCAGTAGAATGGCAGGAATAAAAATTATCCATAGAACTAAAAGAATCATTACTCACGTCAGCACATGTAACATTTGTACTACCATCAGTATTGAAATAATCTATCAACTTTAACTTACGAGTAAAACAAAACACATCACCTTTTAATTCATGTAGCCTGGGCAAAACAGTAGGTACATATTTTAGACCCCTTTCC
>NC_056735.1:1502242471-1502297471 GCF_019279795.1 Protopterus annectens
GGCAATGCCACGCTGGCAAATCGCACCCACATGTCACCAACCCACCGGAGGAACAGATATGAAAGTGGCTGCATGTGAATGAGTCAGGAGAATGTGTACATCCCGCATGTAGTATGTACCCGTCCAAACCATCTAGGTTTGCATACGACACGGTGCACATAACTGTACACATGTGGATAAGTCGGGTCGTTGGACCACCGCATCGATGATTATCTATGCAGTGAAGTCGATCACATATAGCGGAACAGGTGCCTACCAAACAGGACGTCCTAACAGGGTGCTACAGGCAAAGAAGGGGAAGCTGGGACATCACATGTGGAGAGTAGCGTAGCTGGACGGACAAATACACACGGTCAAGGTAAAGGACGGAACAACATGCATATGGCCGGATGGATGTTGTTCGTAAAATATATAGAAACACATATGAAGTTCCAGTTTAGACTCGAAATACTATATAATGCATTGAATCTTACCGTACAATATGGCAGTAGAACTAAGCCTGCATGTAATTGGTGAAGCTAAGCTGTAGTGTGATGGAATTCTGAACCTGGCAGTAAGCAGTACAGCAGGCTCATGTCTGTCATCATTAATTATTTGCTGGGCTACAGAACAATAAATGTATGTACATGCATAACAGCACTCCTTCCCCAGAGGAGGATGGCCTTGTGAGCTCTATCGAAGATAACAGTACAACTCCTTACCAGAGAGACAAAGCAACGTATTAAGAAATTAACTGTCCACTGTATCGTAACAGTCTAGGGTCCTTGAAACAGCTACAATCACAAAAGGACACTGTAATGTACAAGGTGCCTTGCAAGGCTGTGTTATTCCCATGGGAAAACATTTTAAAAGCACGACCCCAGCACCCACGTATGTATAGACTATTGCGGACCATAGTGATGGAAATGCCCTGTGACCGACCACGTCAGTAAGGTGGGCAAAAGCTGATTGTAAACACTATATAAAGAAACTGCTTACTGTATAGAGTCAGACAAAACTCACATACTTGGACTGTATATTATTTAGCCTGCCTGTGTACACTACTAAAACTTTCCGAACCCGAGCCTCCTGTGTTATCGGCTGTCACTTAGAAAAGCCTACTGATAACTACAGTCTGGTTTTAACAACTTATTTCACATTGTGATCCTTGTAATCCGGAATTCCCTTGGTAAGCTACAGGTCAGAGTGCATGGCTGGTTAGACATGTACGCTGGAGAATATGCATAAATGGTTCTTCTTGAATGAAAAGACCTCCGACTGAATTGTTGTGTGTAAAGAGGCTGTTTACTGCCTGATCTGTGGCTGAAAAGCAGGAAACTGGATCCCAAGAAGAAAACGTGCAGCCTTAAACAGGAGGCCCAGGTAAGGAGTGTTTGCCTTTTTGTCTCTATTGTAGATCAGGGACCAGACTACATTGTGTTTCTGTTAACAGTAGTGATATCGGGTCGAAGACCTACCCACATACTGTTAAATCTGAACATAGGTCAGGGGAACACACAGCAGAGTAAATAGTGATTGTAGACACTACAGTGGATACAGGGAAGGAGACACCACGTGGTATGACAGAAGGGTACGTAGCAGTCGTGTAGAGGATATGGGAGATTATTGAAGAAACAGATCATGTGATCCGCGTTTGACGGGTGGCGTGAAGAATATGCAATCGCAGAGAGCACATAATGTGAGTTACGCAGCAAAATGGGGTAATAAATATGACATTGATGGTATATTACGCAAAATATCGTTACTGAAACATTGTAATCCCTGAAAATTTGATGCACATGTTCCAGGGTAAACACCTGTTCCACCCTGAGAGGGATAGTCCCTCTTTGGCCAGCCGTGTCCTGTAAACAAACCGAACAAATGGCAAATGTCCTGATATCTCAGGACAAACATTTCCCAGATATATATCAAAATGGTAGCATAAAACAGTAAATTTGTATGTGGAACAGCAAAATATAATAATAAACAGAATAAGCAACTGAAATGCTACAACAATTGGTCGCTCTCCTGGCAAAACGTGAATTCCTGTCCTATGTACTGGCCGTGGGTATGCATATTCCAGGCAAATTACACGTTCCGAACACTAATGTCCCACATTGTGCATTTGAAAAGGTGGCAGCCCTAAGATGTGCAGGCGACAAAACAGCGACAATTGGATATCCGTCATGCACATCGGTGGACTGAGGTAGTGTACCGAAGGGAACAGAACACTACAAATGGCTAAGCATCATACGTACACAGAGAAGAGCATAATACAGTAGTACCGATAGCCCCCCCCCACAACCCCCTACCACCTCCGATACCACATCCAGGATATTAAGCGGGAGGCCAGGCTAGTCCCCACACGTTATCCTGTGGCAACAGAGGTAGCACAACGAACAAATGTAACAGAAGCTATTGAAACCACATCCCGAACAAGTAACATACCTAGGGACACCCGAGTAAGAACACAGTACTAAAACAGAGTGAGGATATCTGTCAATTAATTGAAGTACCAAACCCTCATGCAGGACAGGAAGGCCAGGACCCAACCCCGTAGCGTATAGACCGTGGACACCAGAAGATATCTGTAAAGTCATAGAGGAATTCCCCATTCACAAAGTAATCGCTATTCACCATGCAATACGCCTGTATCTCCTGATCGGAAACCAAAAGGGGAATGGCGGATGGTACAGTATGTACAAGCTGTAAATCATGTAAGAATACTTAGGGTAGCGTTGGTGCCAGACCCACACACTATATTCAATGCTATGAACATGCCACAGAAGTATCTTACCGTGGTACATATAAGCTATGCTTACTTTGCAATACCTATACATCCACATAGTCCGTATTGCTTTGCATGTACAGTCAGGGTGACAGATACAGCCATACCCGGCTATCGCGGGATACTGTGAAAGTACAACGATATTCTCACAGGGGATGGCTAGCTACATTCAGGTGTTAACTCCACCCGGGGCCAGTCAAGTTCTACTTTATTTGGATGATATTCTGCTTGCGGCCCCTACCCAGCAGCAATGTATGGAAGATACAATAGCATTATTGAGATAATCAGCAGAACAGGGACATAAAGTAAGCAAGCATAAATTGCAACTACAGAGAATACAGGTCAATTACCTGGCATATCTGGTATCCAAGTAGGGTAGAACATCACATGACGATAGGAAGGTAGCAATATAATAAGCACCCAAGCCAACTAACAAGAAGGGAATGATGTCCTGTCTGGGCCGACTAACACTTGTCAAATCTGGATACCAAACAATGCTGTGGAATCCGCTGTATTGTTTGCCTTAACCTTTAATACACCTATGGCAGCACAACACATAGTACACTGGATTACAGTAGCAGAAACAGCGTTCTGCAGACTAGAACGATTGATAGCCTCAACAGCTGTAGTAGGTCTCGTGAATAATCATAACACATGTTGTCAGACCGTAGATTGTAAGTGGAGATATATGACGTCAGTCTTGATGCAACAGCAGGGAAGTAAGCAACGCTACATAGCTGACTACTCATTGCAGTTGGACACTGTGGCATGGTCAGTGCCACATTGTGTACAGGCAGTTGTTGTAGCACCCATGGCAGTACAGGCCCCGGCCATAATGTTACTAGACCACCCTCTCACTGTGAGAATGTCTCATGCAGTTGCGATCAGTCTGCTGCAAGAGAAGATAGCATTCCTGACCCATGCTAGACATTTGTCATGTTTGACCATACCACTGAGTCAACCTCATATGGTGATTGAACGTTGTACAACATGAAACCTATCAACGTCACGTCCGACACCTGTGTATGGCACACCACACAGTTGCCTATACGAAATGGATTAAATAACTACACACAGACATGATATCACTGATATACCCTTAGATGATGCAGAGGTGACAGTTAATGTGTACGGATCATGTAGACAGAGTACTACAGGAACGAATCAAGTAGTTTATGCAGTAGTTATTGATAATGACATTGTAGACGGCCAAACCCTGCAGCATAACATGTCTGCTCAAGCAGCAGAATAGATAGCTTTAACACGTGCTTGTACTGTAGCGGAAAACTGATGTGTGGACATATGTCCCGATAGTCAGTCTGTTGTCTGTGCAGTGCATGTTTATGAGCAGCAGTGGAAGAATAGGGGAATGATAACATCCACCGGTAAACCGATTAATCATGCGATACGAACTTGAATGCATTAGACTACATGCAGTTACCCACTGAAGTAGGTAATTGTAAATGTGCAGGGCATAGAAAGCAACAGGATAACAGTAGGAAAGTAGGAAAGGTGAAGCATGAGCTCATGCACCTGCAAAACAAGCAGCGTCACAGTTGGAAAGTGTTTGTGTGAATGAGGAATGACAAACCTCAGACAGTTTAGATGTAGAAACTGTACAAACAATGCAAACAGCAACTACGAAAGCAGAAAAGCCGACGTGGTTATGACGAGGAGCAATCCTTGAACACGGACTGCACATATCCACAGTGAGAAAGCCAATATTAACGTCTAATGTATTCAGATATGCGGCTTTGTGGAGCCATGGGTAGAGACATGTCTCAACAGGCCGGATTGTACATTTGGTTAACAGAATACTCCTAACATACGGAATTACGAACCACATACAAACCTCATGAGCAGCGTGTCACGTTTGCAGTAGATATCATGCACAGGGAGTATTTAAACCGAAGGGAGTGAGTTTACCTACACCACCATAACCGTTCCGTACTATTTGTATGGAGTTCATACATCTGCATAAATGTGAAGGGAACAAATACTGTTTAGCGATTACACATATATATAATCAAAATGGGTAGAAGCATTCCCAACCATTAATCCGGATGCAGCAGCAGTGGCAAAGGTGCCAGTAAAATAAAGTATCCCTAGATCTGGCATGCTGTAAAGAAGCTACAGTGACAATAGAACACATGTAGTGAACCAGACAATCACGCTACCTGGAGGATTACCATTAGTACCATGAATTTCAATTTCATGTACAACACACACTCAACACGACTGCTGGCGCCGTAGAATGGGATCCCGAGAAATAAGTAGAGGAGGTTGGTGGGTGACATCCAGACGAGTTACATGAGCTGTCTACCTCTAGCATTGCTGAGCATGACAACAGTTCCAAATGTAAAGTGCTGCACCCACTTCGAAGTAGTATGTGGAATGGCATATCATGTGCCAGAGTGGAAAGCTGTCATGCCTGCAGAGCCGGAGGTCGATGACTCAGTAGTAGGTGACATGAGAGGATTGTTAACTAGTAACACTGTTCTTCAGTTAAAGTCTGTTACAGATAAGAGCAAACGAAGACGGAAGCATAGCTGACACCAGTATCCTGTGTGTATGTCACTGTTATCCAAAGAACATTATTGCCAAGTGGACATTGCGAATGTCTGTACCGGGTACTGTTGGCAACGCCTACCGCAGTAAAGTTTGCAGAGAGGTCGTCCTGGGTCCACCTCACATTTCTCAAATCGGTAAAGGATATCAAGTCTGATTGACATCTTGTAGCTGATATACCAAAGAGCCCGAATCACCCGGCCAAGACTGTATAACAATACAAAGCAACCCCAAAGACATTTATGTTTGCTGTCCTAATGATTATACACCTATTAACCATGTTTGTGTTTACGTTACAATTTCTGGGACCTTACCTGCATATAACTACATGGATACAAATACTGATACGTGATGAACTGGCCACAGAGTGTCTTCCACACTTCAACAGATACCTAGGCATGACGCGTGTGCATATAGAGACTAGGAACACATTAAATTGCTGTGTTTGTACTGCCATACCTACATCATATGGAGGACTTCCGATGCATGTTGTCCCCTTGGGGATAGATTGAGACTTGTGAATATCTACACTTTGATACAGGTTCTGTGAGATCACAGGACAACGTGGCAATGTACTTACCTGTTACACAAAAAGGAATTGTATGTTATCATAAACATGATACAGTTTCAGTTGGTGGGAGTATTTGTAACATAACTGTGTCTTCACGAATGTCATATAACAGCCAAAGATCACAGTACTACTTGTAGCACCATTCCTAATTTGTATTGAAACATCATGAGAACAATGTTGAAGGATGTGCAGAAACATCCTGAATTGTATAAACAGTCCTCTGTTAGAGACAGGAATATGTTACATGCAGAGGTAACCCGCATCAGTATTAAAGTAGAATATTGTTATGTTGTTTGTGGGAAATAAGCATATCAATGGTTACCTGGGAATTGGTCCGGCAGTTGTTATTTGGGTTATCTGGCTCCAGTCACATGACATACTGTACAATTGCCTGTGGGTGCGAAATGAACTATAACACATATAGCTCGAAGAACTGGGAACACAGTCGAGAAACCTACTAATCCAGTGGGTGAAATGGAAGCTGTTCTGACATGTCAGTCTTCTGCAAGAGATAAAGGAATATCGATTCATATGGACTTGAGTGACAGTGTCACAACCTGGGCTGGAACACTCCCAGCTTCTGGAGTAGTGAAATCAATCAGGGAACAGAGGAAGTTATCAAAACCTGTCGGAGGAAGGATGAATGTGACTTCCCGCTCCTGAACATGTGACTGATGAACTGGATGCAATGAGAACTGTTGTGTCACAAAATGTAATAGCGCACGACTGCACCGTGGCGCTGAGAATTGGCGTCTTGGCGCTTACTGAAGAAGATCGCTGTGTCCAACTACCACATGAAGAGACCAAAAGCAACGCCCACCTACAGGTAATATAGCAGGTGTCATCCATGGCGGAACCAGGCCCAAACCCACTGACGGACCATTTCCACAAACCATTGGGTGGATGGGGTCAGTCATACTGAATATCATGATTGCCATTTGTGTTGTTCTGCTCATATTGGGAGCATGTGTCTAGTGCGGGATACTGTGCATGTAAGTATTAGTCAGGGACTCTGGCGACATACCTGTACCCGAGACTATGTATCAAGACCTGTAGTGGTATTTGTCAATAGAAAATGCAATCCTACTTGCAATGTACATCAAATTACTTGCCTATTTAAACGTTCCACAGAGGAAGAGGCTAGGGAATGAAATAATGTTGTATATGTTTCTGGATAGAGTAGAAGCAATCAAAGGAGGGAGAATGTTAGCAAAATACATATTTAAACATAGATATGACGTGCAACTTTAGAAGCAAATAGTGTATAATGCATATTATTCTACCTGACAATATAGCAGTACAGCTTCTCATGCATGTAATTGCTTGTAGTGTAGCTGCAGTGTGATTGAACCCTAACCCTAGCAGTAACCAGTGCAGCAGGTGTATGTCAGTCAGCATTACTCATCTGCTCGGTTACAGAATAATACATGTATGTACAGGTATATCTGTCATCCTTCCACTGAGGAGGATAGGCTTGTGAGCTCTAACACAGAGTACAGCTGCTCAGCAGAGAGACACAGGAACCTAGTAGGACACGGAGTGAGGACTGGATATGAACAGTGTTGGAACCGTGACAGAGCAGAATTTACCAGTACAGTCTAAGTGAATATGTGGCTCGCAAGGTTGGGCTATCCTCATGGGAAAACATGTAATAAGCATTACCTGAGCACTGTTGTAGGAATACAATGTTCTGTACTCTAGCAATGTAAATGCCTTGTGACTGACCACATCATTAATGTGTGCAAAAGATGATAGTATACAGAATGCTCATACAGATGTAACATGTATAGAGTTGAACAAATGTCTAAACTTTTACTGCATACTCCTTTGCCTCCTGCTGCACAGTAGTAAAATGTTATTAATCCCAGCTTCCTGTGTTAATGAGTGTCATTTTGAAAATATGAATGAGTGTTACAGTTTGATTTAAAAGACTTAATTGACAGATGTTTACGTTCTAGCATGGGAATAGGTCAAGCCAAACATCACAATGTCCATGTGTACCACATACACACAGCCAGTAACACGCAGTAGTAGTGCATGAAGGCATACACGACTGTGGGAATAGTACAGGACATATGGCACGTGCCAAGTGCAGATGCATGACACAAACCCCAGGATGGGTGTCCCTGCAAAGAGGAACATGTGCCAACTACACCTCCCACAGATGTACGGCAATAAAACACATGGCAAACACACAGACACACTACTGTCCAACACATGACTGCAACGGAGCCTGGTCAAACACCAACATGAAGCATGCACAAACAGGGACTTGAGTAATGTTTGCCTTAACACCCCATAGGCCAAAGAAGAATAGAATGGACATATGCATGTAATGCTGTGAAGGATGTGTGGTAGTCCTCAGTATCACAGTGTTAGGGACACAGATACACTGTCATCAACCGTGACGTATGTGCAACGTACACAGCATACCTGCATGTAATACAGAGGACAATCATGTGCCACAGAAATATACAGTGGCGAAAGAGTATAGTGGATAGACAATTGTACATGTGACAAACTATGAATATAGGTTCACACGTCCATAGGTACAGGGTAGGCCATCGTCCCAGGCCCAGCCATAATACTACACCATAGTTAGGATGACTTTGCCAACCTTCTGTGCTTCAGATGAAATACCCATGATATTACTGTATCTCCCTCAAGCACTGATAATGATGTAATCCCTGGCCTATACCTGCAATTCTCCATCCAATGGACAACATAGCTGCGAACAAGGCTAGGAAGGATGTCTGTCTCACATGTACTGTGATGTAGATCCACAGCATAATGAGTGTCTGGGTGATATATGTGTCACTCAAACACATCCCATTAATGACCGTGACAAGGTAAATGTCACCTGCCCTAGTGGTTCTGAGGGATGCGGATACAGTAGGTGAAGCATACACATGACATATGGGTTGACATGGCCTCGTATGTCAGGCACAGGTCAACACTAAACATCAGGTATGTGACGTGATGTGGCAGGGGTCCTACATGTGGGGCAGCATTACACAAAATGGTGTCATCCTGCATCTGTACAACAATCAACCTATGTGGGCTTCCCAGCTGCTGTAGGTGTATGGTCAGATACAGTCTGAATGGGGCAATGTAGTAGATCATAGGTGTAACACGTAATGGGTACAAGGAGACAATGACCTAGCATGATGTAGATGTGAATCCCTGCACCAACAGGTGGGCAATGTAGAAGACCCACACAACCACAATAGCAACGTGTGTGTGGAATGAATGGTGACCGTCAAACACTGTCTCCTGATCCCTGGTAATCACCCCTGTGCTGAGTGGACAGCCACCTATATGCTGGACAGGGGTGACCTAGTAGTTCTCCACAGGTATGATGTTGCATTACGTCGCATTTAGCTGTGGGACATGTCCCTGACAGCAGATATGCATACCTGGGAGGCCCCTTCGAAGGATATCTGTGTCAGATGTCTGTCCCACTATGGCACCTGTTTTGCAGTCATCTACAAACACTGTTGCCCATAGCAGCCCTGTGTGTGCCTGTACCGTGAAAATGTAGGTGTATGACAGGAGTGCAGACATGGAAGGGCCCCATGGGACACCACTTGTGACAGGCAGTAGGTCTGACATGCTGCCAGCAACTATGACCGTGTGGGTTGTGTCACATAGACAGTTTACAACACATTCTGTGATGTGCGTGTTCACATCCCAGCCAATGGGTTTATCAACGATACCTGAGGAGGGTAATGTGATGAAGGGCTTTGCCAGGTCGAGGTAGGCTGTATGGACTGCAACACCCCATCAGTGGCCTCGGCGACTGTCCCGAAAATGTCAACCATGCTTTAAAGGCATGAACCGCTCCTGAACAAGACAAACCGTGTGTGAGGCAAAGTATGTATGTCCCCTATGCAGTCATGTACGAGCCGCAGTATGATCCCTCCCCATGTCTTTGCAGATAGGTCTCCTCAGGGTAATGGGACAGTAATAACCAGCCTCAGTGGAGGTATTGGCCTTGTGACGTGGGACTACAGTTGCCATGTGACACAACCTGGGTACCCTACCTGAGGTGAGGCTACAAAGAAATAGCTGTCCTAACTGTGGGTCCAATTCATAAATGAGATAGTGGAGTACACAGCGGGGTCACCAGCTGGTCTCATGGATGCTATGTCCACTACCCTGGAGAGAGCATGTCCCACCTGTGTGTCACAGAACATTTGGTGACCACAAACCACTGGTACACACATCTCCTCATGTGTGGGGGAGGGTGTGGAGATGTCCTCACTGGACTTGTCAGCCTGTATGTTGGCAATGTGTGTATGTTGAGTAAACCCCACCTCTATGTGAACCCAGTCAGAGCATATGTGGGAGTGAGCTCCCAGGTGTCGAGCATAGCAACTGAAGGTGGTATGATTGTTAGCCAGGTCCATGTAGGTATATCTGTGGAATGTGCCCTGGACAATTTCATGACAGTGTGTAACTCTACACATATGATGACCAAGGGTGTCATACCTCACAAGGTGTCTGCTCCACCTTGTAGTAGCCACCTCCTCGTGTTGTACATTCTGTGTATGGCTGGGGTACACCACACTGGATGCTTGGCATTGGTACAGTGAACCACAGTTGGGTAAGTGAATGACTGGCTCATGCAGTCCTGTAGGTACTGGTAGATGGCAAATGTGATTGATGCAGTGGCTGCCGTTCTGTCGACCACTGGCTCAGGGTCCTTAAAGGAGACCACAGTAGTGCGCAGAATTGTGTAGTCTGCCTCTGAGCAAGCAATGTGTATGGTAACTGGCAACACTCACAGCAACGGATGCCAAAAGCAGAAGCCAATGTCCAAATAACATAGATCAACTTCTGCATGACAATATGTCTTATCATACATGTATTGACACGTGTCTGCTAATTACAATTGGAAATGGCCGGTAAGACTGGCCTAAAGTTCCCGTGATGTACACAGTCTGGGGGTGTTGTTCCGATAATAAAGTGGCAATACCTCCCAATCGTGACCTCTGGGTATGGTATGAAAGTGGTTGTTAACCTGCAACATTGGATGTATAGCATTGGTTTCTGGTGTCGGAAGACATGGTTCCTGTAGCACAACACAGTATGGGTAGTCAAGCACACATCCGCGATTGCTGAACACACAGCATCAGTGAAACCCACTGCTCACAAGGACACAGTCCAACAAGCTCTACACTTTAAATATGCACAGTGGTGTCCATTGTCGGACCCAAAAATTGACATCACACCAGATTCACGTCTTCTTTCAATACGTACCTGAACTCATTGTCGTCACAGGTACACATATGCACTGCAAGCGTGTTTAATGTTGATGATAGCTGTCCATGTAATGCAGCACAGATGCACAGAAATACCCAGGGTACTGGGTCCATAGAACTGCGTACACATCACAGTCCCGCACACATGAAGGATGTGTAATGGGTACTGTCGATTGTTGCAGTCAAGGGATTCTGGGTATGTAGACTCTGGGCCCGGTGTTGCTTCGCAGCCAATCCGTTGTCCCGCCCCGTGGGAGGGATGTGTGTGTAGCACCTGCCATACTATCCGCTAATGATGCAAACCATCCACTGGAGAATGCTAAATGCAGGTGTGAAATGTGTACAGCCCTATACTAGTGTCCAGTAGGCAATTGTCATGGATGGACAACCGTATGCCCAAGATGCCACCCACAACCGCAAACCCGGGTAAATTACACAGCCGCGGTAAGGCATAAGACAGGAAGTACACATAGGGACTGCAGTTGACATTCCACATACAAAGTCGGACTGCTGTGCCAACACCGGCATACACAGCACTCAATCTGCCAGCAACAGACTGAGCAGCACCCGCTACCATACAGCGGAACAGATGTGCGACCTGTGGAACACATACTAATGGCACACACACGTCACGTAGGATATGTAAACTATGGCATTCCCACCTATGAAGACAACATGGTTAAATGAATACATAGGTAATCAACATGTTCCGGTGGTGTTATATTGGAAATACAGTGACGGATATGTCCCATTGGGATGTCTGCGGTTTATATGAAGCAGTTGCTAACCAGCATCTTTGGATGTATGTCATTTGTCCACAGTACTAGATCACCTGGTTATGTAGCACCATGTGGAATGGGTAGTCTAACAGACATCCGCGATTGCTGAACACACAGTATCAGTGAAACCCACTGCTCACAAGGACACAGTCCGACAAGCTCTAAACTTTACATATGCACAGTGGTGTCCATTGTAGGACCCAAAATTTGTCTAAAGACAGGAATGCCGCCTTCTTTCATCACCTAACTCAACTCATTGTCGTGACACGTACACATATGCACATAAGCATGTTTAATGTTGCTGATAGCTGTCCATGTAATGCAGCACAGATGCACAGAAATACCCAGGGTACCAGGTCCATAGAACTGCGTCCACATCACAGTCCCGCACACATGACGGATGTGTAATGGGTACTGTCAATTGTTGCAGTCAAGGGATTCTGGGTATGTAGACTCTGTGCTCGGTGTTGTTTCGCAGGCAATCCTTTCTCCCGCCCCGTGGGAGGGATGTGTGCATAGCACCTGCCTTACTCTCCGCTAATAATGCAAACCATACTCCGGAGAATGCTAAATGTAGGTGTGGAATGTGTACAGCCCTATACTAGTGTCCAGTAGGCAATTGTCATGGATGGACACCCGTATGGCCAGGATGGCACCCACAACTGCAAACACGGGTAAATGACATAGCCGGTAAGGCATAACACATGAAATACACATAGGGACTACAGTTGACATTCCACATACAAAGCCGGACCGTCGTGCCAACACCGGCGTACACAGCACTATCTGCCAGCAACAGACTGAGGAGCACCCGCTACCGTACAGCGGAACAGATGTGCGACCTGTGGAACACATACTAATGGCACACACAACGTCAAGTAGGATATGTAAACTATGGCATTCCCACCTATGAAGACAACATGGTTAAATGAATACATAGGTAATCAACATGTTCCGGTGGTGTTATATTGGAAATACAGTGACGGATATGTCCCATTGGGATGTCTGCGGTTTATATGGAGCAGTTGCTAACCAGCATCTTTGGATGTATGTCATTTGTCCACAGTACTAAATCACCTGGTTATGTAGCACCATGTGGAATGGGTGGTCAAACAGACATCCGCGATTGCTGAACACACAGTATCAGTGAAACCCAGTGCTCACAAGGACACAGTCCGACAAGCTCTACACTTTACATATGCACAGTGGTGTCCATTGTAGGACCCAAAAATTTGTCTAAAGACAGGAATGCCGCCTTATTTAATCACCTAACTGAACTCATTGTCATCACAGGTACACATATGCACCACAAGCGTGTTTAATGTTGCTGATAGCTGTCCATGTAATGCAGCACAGATGCACAGAAATACCCAGGGTACCGGGTCCATAGAACTACGTCCACATCACAGTCCCGCACACATGACGGATGTGTAATGGGTACTGTCAATTGTTGCAGTCAAGGGATTCTGGGTATGTAGACTCTGTGCTCGGTGTTGTTTCGCAGGCAATCCTTTCTCCGCCCGTGGGAGGATGTGCGTAGCACCTGCCTTACTCTCCACTAATAATGCAAACCATACACCGGAGAATGCTAAATGTAGGTGTGGAATGTGTACAGCCCTATACTAGTGTCCAGTAGGCAATTGTCATGGATGGACACCCGTATGGCCAGGATGGCACCCACAACTGCAAACCTGGGTAAATGACATAGCCGCGGTAAGGCATAACACAGGAAATACACATAGGGACTACAGTTGACATTCCACATACAAAGCCGGACCGTCGTGCCAACACCGGCGTACACAGCACTCAATCTGCCAGCAACAGAATGAGGAGCACCCGCTACCGTACAGCGGAACAGATGTGCGACCTGTGGAACACATACTAATGGCACACACACAACGTCACGTGGGATATGTAAACTATGGCATTCCCACCTATGAAGACAACATGGTTAAATGAATACATAGGTAATCAACATGTTCCGGTGGTGTTATATTGGAAATACAGTGACGGATATGTCCCATTGGGATGTCTGAGGTTTATATGAAGCAGTTGCTAACCAGCATCTTTGGATGTATGTCATTTGTTCACAGTACTAAATCACCTGGTTATGTAGCACCATGTGGAATGGGTAGTCAAACAGACATCGCGATTGGGGAACATACACCAGCAGTGAAAAGCACTGGGCAGGTGGACACAGTCCAGCAACATCTAACTTGACATATGCACATCGGTGTCCATTGTAGGACCCAAAATTCTGTTCAGAGAATGCCTGCTAGCTTCCTGCATTACTCACGTGATCTCATTGTCGTCACCATGTCACAGGTACACATATGCGCATGGCGTGTTCAATGTTGATGATAGCTGTCCATGAAATGCAGCACACATGCACAGAAATACCCAGGGTATCGGGTCCATTCAGCTGCGTCCACATCACAGTCCGCACACATGAAGGATGTGTAATGGGTACTGTCCACTGTTGCAGTCAAGGAGTCTGGGTATGTAGAATCTGGCCTCGGTGTTGTTTAGCAGGCAATCCTTTGTCCGCCCGTGGGAGGGCGTGTCTGTAACACATCGTCACTCTCCGCTAATAATGCAAACCATCTACCGGAGAATGCAAAATGCAGGTGTGAAATGTGTACAGCCCTATACCAGTGTACAGTAGGCAATTCACATGGATGGACAAGCGTATGACTAAGATGGCACCCATAACTGCAAACCGGTGGAATTACACTGCCGTAGTAAGGCATTACACAAGTAATACACATAGGGACTACAGTTGACATTCCCCATACAACAAACACAGACAACCAGCCGATGAAGTCCAAAGCAAAGGCGAGGTACTGTAGGGACCGTCAGTGACCACTCAGAGCACACCAAGAATTAAAGGCAGTCACCATAGTCTATTGGAGCCCGCCGTCTGCTTCATAAGCAGACTTATTCAGAATACATACAATGCAGTCCAACCTACTACATTTAAAAGCATTAATTGGTCAGTACATTAGATGTGCTAGGTACTAATTACATGCCTTAAAGGCAGACAAGCAAACAAACCTTACTTGGGTTACAGATCCCACACAGTGAGGACATCAGACATTGCTTGAAAAGGTACAGTCTTCATCGGAAAATAGAAATATATGTACATATATGAAAGATGAACCAACATAAAATGTTTTCCAAATGTCTGACTGTGTAAGATACATATATATGTCCTACGGATTGTGCCAATATATTAACAGAACTGCAGACACCTAGTAATATAAATGAACCATAATATATACACATAAACCGTATGATTATGACTAATGTAAAATAGACCAACGAAATGTAAAGATTCACAATGTGCTAATGTAAATATTCATTTAGAAGGTTACTTAAATAAATCAATTCAGACATCCATGTCTAAATACTAACACAAGGCCAGCGAGGTGCTTGCCCTCACATGTACTGGGATGTTGTTCCACAGCATAGTGAGTGTCTGGGTGATGAATCTGTCCCAACAACACGTTCGATTAATGACAGTGTCAAGGTGTGCGTCAGCTGGGCTTGTGGTTCTGAGGGATCTAACTTATTTTCGTGAAGCATAGTCATCAGATCTGGGTTCGACATAGCCTTGTATGCCAGGCACGGGTCACCTCTGGGCAAGTGGTATGCAACTGTATACAGCTGGAATTCTTTCAGTCGGTCAGTATAACACATATACCTGAGACCCTGCATCTGTTTGTCGATGAACTGTTGGTGCCTTTCCAGCTGCTGCAGGTGTTGGGTCAGATACATTCTGAACGGGGCATTGTACCCAATCATAGGTCTAATGAGTGATGAGTACAAGGGGACAATGACCTCCCCTGATCTAGATGTGAATCCCTTCATGATGATGTGGGCAATGTGGAAGGTCTACCTAACTATGTTAGCAACATGTGTGTCTAACGAATGGTTAACAACAACACGTGTCCCCAGATCACTGGTAACCCCCTCTGTGCTCAGTGGATTGCCACCTTTATGGTAGCTCGGGGTAACCTTGTTCTTTCCGAAGGGTATGCCTATGCATTTCCTGGCATTTAGCTGTAGGACATGTCTCTGGTACCACTTATCCACATCTGTGAGGCACTCCTGAAGGATATCTGTGTCAGATGTGTGTCTGACTTTGGCACCCCCTTTGCAGTCATCTGCAAACTTTGTCACCCAACCCCCTGTGTATGTGTACATTGGAAACGTAGATGGTGGAAATAGTGGACCCAGGACTGAGCCCTATGGGACACCACCTGTGACTGGCTGTGAGTATGACATGGCGCCAGCAACTATGGCCATGTGTGTTCTGTGACTTAGCCAGTTTGCAACCCATATGGCGATGTATGGATTTACATTCAAGATGACGGGTTTATCAATTATACCCGAGGGGGGTATTGTGTCGAAGGCCTCTGCCGGGTTGAGGTAGGCTGTATGGACTGCTTTACCCTCATCAATGGCCTTGGTGACTGATTCTACAAAGTGAAACACGTGTAAAGGGCATGATCTGACTCTGACCAAGCTAAACTGGGTTGTATCCAAAGTATGCGAGTCCCTATGTCTTTATCTATGTGTTCCATTATGATCCATCTCCATGGCTTTGCAGATAAGGCTTGTCAAACTAATGGTATGGTAATAACCAGGGTCAGTGGAGGCACCATCTATGTGGAGTGTGACTACAGTCGCCCTGTGCTACTACTCAGTGCGTATCCTGAGGTGAGGCTAAGATTAAACAGCTGTCCTAAGTGTGGGTTTAATTCCCCATAGAGTTCCTGGAGTACACAGCTGGGACACCATCTGGACCCATGGATGCTGTGTTGACTGCCTTGGGGCTGGATGTGGGTAATGCGGACATACCCACGGCAGGCGTGGCGCGTTCGAGTCCGATGCCCAAGGGACCACACATAGCTGGCCTTAGGCATAGGCCAAGTAGGTAGCCGTCTAGGGTGTTGCTCTACTCGGGGCACCTTTCCAGACTCTATTTGGTGTAGGTAGACCAGGAGGGGGGTAGCGGGTGATGTATCGGTGGCAACTTCTGCCTAGGTCACCACTTTACCTAAGGCCACTCTTCCCGTGGGTAATACAGCAGTACCCACACCCAGACGCGGGTCATTGCTAGGGTCATTGCTAGTATGGCATATCATCTATGTCAGGAAACCATATATCCCCAGACATAATGGCACAGCATAATGCCTGTTCGCCGCCCAAAGGCAGACATATGTCACCCGCGGCGGTGCGGACGTACTGTGCGAGATGTCCGTTAACAATATCGACATTGTCTCGCTTTGTGAAACAAACTCCACATAGACATTCAATACTAGACAGCGACGGAGAACCCGATGTCCTCGTGGCTGAGCTGTTCAACCTGTTCCGCCATGTTAAATGTGTGTAGCACAGCGGAACCGGCCCAAACAAAACGGACATGTCTGTGGCTCAGTGAAAGTCGTCACGCAATGGTAAACCCTTGTAATATTGTGACACAGGCCATACATACGGAGGGTTAGTAATGGAAATTGGTCAGTTCGACCAGACCGTGTGCAATTAGTATAACAAGATCTACAACGAATTTTGCCAATCGGCGCACCGCGGTAACGAATAATTGGGGGGGGCCGTGACATGGTACCATGGACACGGACAAAACGTGCCCATGTGACTCATCTAACATTCGTACAGGGTCAGGGCAGTCCCGTACAGTGGGCGGACAAGACCAAACCCAAAGCACCACAGCAACACCCTGACAACCGAAGGCCTGTATGGTAATGGGATATAAGCAGCTGTCCACTGAACAGCCCTGCGGTGACGACATATGCATCCTGGGAATTAGGAATGTTCAACATGCAGTACCGCACCTTTCCCAGCAGGAGAATGGATGCCTGTGACGTGCGTGTGTGCGGGGGGGGATATGTAAATGTACATAGGTACCATGGGTATGCATATTAATGACAACGAACAGCTAACGTGTACTGGTCACAGTAACCGGCAAACGTGAATGCAGTCACGTTTGAATTACGACTATAGAACATATAGATGGGCACGTGTCGTAAGCGTCCATGCTGCAAAGACTGTTACATATATAAAGCTGTAAGTGCTTTCTGCACGCCGTCAACGGATCAGACATATGTTACGGAATAGTCACAAGTAGCAAAACACGTAACCACACAGACACTGTAAACATATATAAGCGGACTACGGATATGCATGTGCTGCGCGTAACCCACAATCCGGACATGCGGTGCGCGTGCGTGTGTGATCCAGTGGAACCAGGGAAGGTTACGGATGTCTCCTCCACACATTTACATTCATAATTGTAAAATATATGCTTAAATAGTACTTATTGATTCCATGCTTTGTTATCGTAATGCTACTATTATACACATTGATATACAATATCCTGATCAACACACTACATTCTAAGGTGCACTCACAACAATTATCAACTATGTGTCAGGATACTGATTGTATTTACCAATATTGTATATATATTAACACATTGTTGCCGTATTATTGTTTCCATGAAGTAAGGCATGCAACACTGATATGTATATGTCACGTTATAATCAAGACTTGGAGCACTGTCCACCTAACTATGAGCAGGTTTATTGATTATTTCGCTTTAAACCGACTCTGAAGGAAGTGTATAAGGGGCGGCTATGTCATGCATTCCGTACTCGGCGATACCCCATGTTAGTAGGTGAAAGAGCTCAGTATCCTTTCACTGTGGAGTCTATCGTATTTGACAGTGTCTGTTTTTGCCGATATATGTTCCATAATGTCGTTTATGAAGATGGGCAGGTCCCAAGGTTTGCTGTATTTCCGCATACTGGCACGTGGATATAGATAGGCCATGTCATACAAACGATGGGTAGTCAAGCAGACATCCACGATTGGGGAACATACAGCGGCAGTCAATACCACTGGCCAGATGGTGACAGTCCAACACGTTCTACACTTTACAAATGCACATCGGTGTCCATTGTAGGACTCCAAAAATTACGGCGTTTGCTCCGTTATCCATCGGGATCGGCCAATCAGAGTACTAACCATGACTACGGCACAGCTAGACATATGCACCACCAGCGTGTTTAAGGTTGATGATACCTGCCCATGACATGCAGGACATATGAACAGAGGTCCCCAGACTGCCGTGTCCATACATGTGCGTCCATATCCCAGTTCCACACATGAAGGATGTGTCATGCGTACCGTGGGGGGTTGCAGCCATGGTATCCTGGGTATGCAAAATGGGGCTCGGTGTTGTTTGGCAGATAATCCGTTGTCCCGCCCCGTGGGAGGGCTGCGGGTACAGGACGTGCCTTAGTCCCCAGTAAGGATGCAAAGCATCGATTGGGTAATGCTAAAGGCAGGTGTGAAATGTGTTCAGCCCTACATCAGTGTCCAGTAGGCATTTCCCAAGGATGGACAAACGTACGGACAAGATGGCACCCATAATAGCAAACCTGGTGGAATCACACAGCCGTAGTAAGGCATGACACAGGACATACAGATGGAAACAACAGTAGATACACCCTGTAGACATCCATCCTGCCGTGCGAATCCCAGCGTACACAGCAGCCAAGGTGCTATCAAGTATGTGGGGATCACCTGCTTCCACTCTGCGGAACATACGTGCGACCTGTGGAACACATATTAATGGCACACCAACAATGTCAACTAGGAAGGTCATACTATCGTTAAAATATGGCGTTCCCACATAAACAACATACTGTCATGAATAAATAGGTTCTACATGTACCGGCTGTGTTATAATGACAATACAGTGGCGGATAGTTCACAATGGTACCTCTGAGGATTATCTAAAGCAGTTGCCAACCTGCAGTACTACAGTAACACCATATGGGTAAATTGTGGAAGGACACGGGTTCCGTAGCACTACATAATATGGGTAGGCGGACAGACATCCAGGACTGGTCAACATACGGCGGCAGTCAAACCCACTGGCCGAATGGACACAGTCCAACATGTTCTAAACTTTACATATGCACATCGGTGTCCATTGCAGGACCCAAAAATTACTCCTTAAGTAAGTGTGGGCAACATAGTGTGAACCGGAAGAGGTGACAGCTGTGACTACGGCACAGGTAGATATATGCACCACAAGCGTCTTCAAGGGTGATGACAGCCGTCCATGAAATGCAGGACATATGAATAGGACTCCCCAGGCTGCTGCGTCCATACACGTACGTTCACATCCCATTTCCGCACACATGAAGGGTGTGCAAGGGGTACTGTCGAGGGTTGCAGACATGGGATCGTGGGTATGCAAAAATGGGTGTCGGTGTGGATTGTCAGATGATTCGTTGTCCGCCCGTGTGCGGGACGTGGCCATGACATATGCGTTACTCCGCAATACTAATACCGATCATCCACCAGAAATGGAGAATGCAGCTGTGAAATGTTGACAGCCCGATACTAGTGTCCAGTAGGCAGTTCCCATGGATGGGCAAACGTACGGCCAAGATGGCACCCATAGCTGCAAACCTGGGGGAATCCCACAGCTGTTGCAAGGCATAACCCAGGGAATACAGATAGGGTCTACAGTAGACACTCCCCATTCAAAGCCAGACCGATGGGCAGATACCGGCGTACACAGCACTCAATCTGCCAGCACATCTATGGGGATCACACGCTTCCATACAGTGGAACAGATGGGTCACCTGTGTAAACATACCAATGGCACAATCTCCACGTCTGCTGGGAATGACATACGAAGGTCAAACTATGGCGTTGCCAACAATGAAAGACATCCTTCGGTGAATTAATAGGAGTGATGTCAATAGACCATGGCAAACACCCAATGAACAGGGAAGACTTGCTGGCACCCTATGGCCACAAACCATGTCACACATAGGTAGATGGAACAGTCAACTTAAACATTTCGTCCACGACAGGTCGCATATGGTATCCAAAGGTACTTCATAGACATGTATGCGCTATCACCCGTTGGCCTCGTGAGACTTACACATAACATGGAAGTATCCAGGCTTTAAATGTCCACCCTTACACTTCCAGTTGTCACTGTCTATGCGAGCAATGGAGATTTAGCCACAGCATAGAAAGCAGGGACGTACTGCTAACGAAACACACACATGTCAACATCACAGAAAGCATACTATGAACACACGTATTACATGATATTGTACTATGAAACACAAACAAACCAGCAACCTGCAGCAAGAATAGTCCCGTAGTTCAACACAACACAAGTCTTCGTAACATTTAAACAGTTCATTACAACATGCAACGTTTTCGTTGTTTCCACGTGTGCAGAATAACAGCTATGTCTAAGAATGTTCACAATCAACAATGTGAGTCTTAACATGATTTTAAATATCACACTGTTGATTGTGAACACTTAAATTTGCTTATTCAGTTGTATTTGCGAAAGCAACGGAAACACACACACACACGGAAGGGACGGAGATGAACCTCGCCTATTTACTTGAACTCAGTACAGTATCAAGCATTCACAGAACGCTACCGAGTTAACTGGCGTGGCGCTGTCAGAGGCATACTTGTAGGCTGGTGGCGTCACCCGGAAGACTATAGTTCCCAATAGCCAAGGCATGTGTTGCGGACCGTCTAAAAGCATAATCAGTCGCAGAGGCAGCTAGAAACACACACACACAGAGACACACACACACACGGAAGGGACGGGGACGAACCTACGCCTATCTACATGAACACACTACAGTATGAAGCATTTACAGAACGCGCTACCGACTTTACTGAACAGAGCGCTGTCACACGCATACTTGTAGGCTGCTGACGTCACCCGCAAGACAATAGTTGGCAATAGCCAAGGCATGTGTTGCGGGCGTCTAAAAGCATAATCAGTCGCAGAGGCAGCTGGAAACACACACACACAGAGACACACACACACGGAAGGGACGGGGGACGAACCTACGCCTATCTACATGAACACACTACAGTATGAAGCATTTACAGAGCGCGCTACCGACTTTACTGAACAGAGCGCTGTCACACGCATACTTGTAGCCTGCTGCCGTCACCCGCAAGACAATAGTTGGCAATAGCCAAGGCATGTGTTGCGGGGCGTCTAAAAGCATAATCAGTCGCAGAGGCAGCTAGAAACACACACACACAGAGACACACACACACGGAAGGGACGGGGGACGAACCTACGCCTATCTACATGAACACACTACAGTATGAAGCATTTACAGAAGCGCTACCAGCTTTACTGAACAGCGCTGTCACACGCATACTTGTAGGCTGCTGGCGGCACCCACAAGACAATAGTTGGCAATAGCCAAGGCATGTGTTGCGGAGCGTCTAAAAGCATAATCAGTCGCAGAGGCAGCTGGAAACACACACACACACACACAGAGACACACACACACACACACACACACACGGAAGGGACGGGGACGAACCTACGCCTATCTACATGAACACACTACAGTATGAAGCATTTACAGAATGCGCTACCGACTTTACTGAACAGAGCGCTGTCACACGCATACTTGTAGGCTGCTGACGTCACCATAAGACAATAGTTGGCAATAGCCAAGGCATGTGTTGTGGGCGTCTAAAAGCATGATCAGTCGCAGAGGCAGCTGGAAACACACACACACACACACACACACACACACACACACACACACACACACACGGATGGGACGGGAGACGAACCGACGCCTATCTACATGAACACACTACAGTATGAAGCATTTACAGAACCCGCTACCGAGTTTACTGAGCAGAGCGCTGTCAGGAGGCATACCCCTACGTGAGTGGTATCATTTGCAGAGGCAATGCACCCGATCGGGAGTTAGGACAGAGTGCGCAGTCACGCAGTCTGTTACCATCCCAAGGTCGCCGTACACTAACTGCGTTAGTGCTGCAGTCGGGAATAACAAGTAACTACTGATCAGTACATCACTGCCTACTGGGCATGCTCAGACACTTAGACTCGGCACAGAGCAGACATGCATACACATGGTGCGGAGGCATGGGTGGCGGAATGTGGACCGTCGTGTGTGTCCAGCCACACAACAGAAACCTGGCCATGCCACAGACGTGGCCGTTGCGCAGGGGATACAGGCATGCACCCGGGGTATAACTGCAGACGGGCACGGTGTGCACTGTGCTGTGTCTATCTACACAGCTGCCTACTGGGCATGCTCAGACACTTAGAGTCGGCACAGAGCAGACATGCATACACATGGTGCGACGGCATGGGTGGCGGAATGCGGACCGTCCTGTGTGTCCAGCCACACAACAGCAACCCAGCCATGCCACAGACGTGGCCATTGCTGCGGGGAATATCTAGGTGCAATTAACCATGTGTAGGACTGGCCTACCGTTTGTTGCATGCTACAGACAACCCTCCCAAACACAGGATACCTTCACAGATGTCCGGAGGACACTGGTGAGTGGGCATGCTCTCACAACAGCACCGTATTGGGTGACATGAACCACCCATACATAGCCTGGGAACATTACCCATGGCACAACACACTACGCCAGCAGTCCCAGGTGTTCACACACCTGGCCACTGTTAAACAGCCATGCACCATACATACTAGGGGGGGATGTCTGACAGTTCTGCCCATCACACATGGTGAGGATATGCCCCACACAGGATGTACAGCCCTCAATGGTGATGCAAGACTGTATAGTGGATCCACTGGTCATCCACACCCTGTAACCAACACCAGCATGGGGGACCTCAGTGATGACCTCTCCACAGAAAACCACACACATACGACCGGTGTGGTACCCTACAAGTCCTCCATGCCAGTGTTGAACACAGGCCAGACCGCAACGCCCTAGAATGCCTTCCCCGACCACCCACATGCATGTCTGCAACAGGCAAACATGATGACATCAGGACCTTGTCCACCACAGGTAGGCACATGGTGTGGTGGACCGCAGCCACTGACTACCTGTACATCAACAGTTGGAGCTAATACATGGCAGAGCAATGACAGTACCAGGAAACCATCACCCATTCATACGTCACCATACGGCCCCACATACCATCATCCACGGCCGCTTGTGGGAGTGGTACTGCAGAGGGCACATGAGACAACCATAGGGCCTTCACTAACTGTGGTAAGGACATGGTTGGGGGCACACAGACTTGGCTGGAAATGGTCCAGAATGGTACAACAGTCACTGCACCCACAGACATTGTCTGCAAACCAGAGGACATGTTCCATGCATACATCCCCCCCCCCCAAGAGGGAACATATCCATCCCACCAGAGTGTATCCTCCCAAACATCTCATATGGCCTGGAGTGATCCCATATCTCTATGGCGGTTGACACGTCAGCAATGGGCACCGATGGTGTCCCTGGCTGTGTGCTACCCATCCTCATTGAGGCCCTCGGCCCACACATGCGACCACTGTGTCATGTTAGCCTTATTATGGGCTATGTCCCCAATGGATGCCATATGGCATCTGTGGTCCCACTATGCCAGGGTAGTGCTCTTATGGACTGTCAACAGCCACACCCTATACGCTTGACAAGCGTTGTCTGCAAAGCTGTGGGAGGTCCATACGGGTGGACTGGGTTAAAGATAGCGGTGTAGAGCCAATGCGGAACATACCCACAACTACATATTCAAGGCGGATCCTGCCTCCCAAAGCTCTTCGTCCAGTCTGGACTGGTCACCAAGGCCATTGATGGGGCTCCGTGGGTTTGCACACAGTACCATGACCTGGTGGGAGCGTTCAGAGCACACTACACATGGGACCCATGGAAAGGCTCGCCAGCATACATGTGGGGACATATGTCACCCAATGCTTCTCAGACAGGTTGGAGGTCACACCACACAGGGTTGGTGCTCAAGGTGCCTTGTCACACTCATATCTGGACCCAGTGGAGGCCCACAGGGCTCACTCCTGGGCCGCCTGCCATATGGCATCCGACCTTCCAATGTGCATGCAATCATAGGGTGATTGTAGCAGACAAGGTATGCAGATGACTACGCACTGGCCAACATACCCAACACCCCATGTTACATGGACATCCACCTAGGGCGTCATAGACATGGATGCCTGGTGCCAGAGCCATGGCCTGCTACTAAATGCCAGAGAAGGTGCAGCCCTACCCAGTGTGAAGGACATGTTTGTCCCAATGTCACATGTAGGTGGTACGCCATTAAAGATGGTGGACATGTTCAGGGAAATGGCTACCACACCTGTCGGCAACCTCTGTCAACACACACAATGGCAATGTGGGTGTGAAGACATTCCATTGTGGCCTCCTGGTCTGGATGGAATCGCAACCACATCAGGGGTGTTCATTGTACCCCTGTACACATCACACACCAGAGCAATGACTGCGTACAATGGCACATGTGGCCTGTAGCTAACCTGGTGCCTGCAGCACTCGGAAGGACCGCAAACGTTCCACAAGACAGGGATGACGGTGCTAGGACATGTGTCACAAGCTGCACGGCCAAGGGGACACCGGCTGTAGATCTTCACAGCACATCTGCTCCGTGATGATCTGTGCCTGACATACACGGCCATGTCTGACCTGGGTGACATGGGCACATTCCACCTCCCAGGCTCCATGCAAACACGGGCACAGAAGCGACTGTCAAACACCTCAACACAAAGATGAGTGGGACGTGCTGGGGGAACAGGGTTAACGGCCAGACACCCCTACAACACGGGAGGAGTGCCAGGCCATGTGAAGGAAAGGCCCTGACTGCCTTCGTCCAGGACTGCTAATGACGTGTGGGTGTGTGGCGGTAGTTATCGCCAGGCAACATCTGTGTGTCACTGCTAGACCAGGGACTGGGGACTGATGGATATGGCATCCCCATCCTGAGGGGTGTTAGACGCCACACACAGTCATGCTAGGTCCACACATGTCGTATATCCTGTTACGTTCATGTGCGCCTATGTACCTATGTAGGGGTCCATGGCGGATGCGGGTAACTGTGCTATGCTGATGTTGCCAGACATGCCTGTGGGTACCCCACGACTACACGTGGGGAACTAATTACAGTGCTCCCAGTAGGCACGTGCAAGTACACCATCAGTATCATACGGGTTAACTGCACCGACATGGTGCTACACATGTAACCACCACACATACTGTGTACACATATCAATGAATGCTGCACCTGTCCTGCATGGTATGTCTGCTGCATGATGTCCGTGCACAACCCACATCACATACACACCTGTCGCCAGCCATACACAGACACCACAACATACACATCACGTACTATGCAGACACAGGTATCACATACACCTCTCACTATCGTGTCCACCCTGTGCATCAGAATATGTTAGCTTAACCATGCAGTGATGGTGTAGCTCACAGTTATGCAGCAGAGACTTCATCATATGCACAGGGTGATATGTGTGCCACAGGCATGGGCTGTACCAATGGATGACATCATGTGTGTGTGTACGGGCCTGTGCATTGAGTGGGCATGACTATGTAGATTGCATGTGGGTGTGGTGGAGCCCTACAGTTGTGTCTGCTGTGTGTGGGTGTGTGTGTACACAGTTCAGTCATCTGTGATGCCTACACGGGTATGCTTGGCAGCCCCTGACTGTACAGTGCAGGTGTTACGGCTCACTGTGTCTGCTGGCGGCGTGACCAGCGCCTGCCTGGGGTCACAGACACGACCGGGTGGAGGTACTGACTGTCCACTCTCCGATGTCACATGTCCGCTGGAAACGTGCCCACGACGGGCCGTCCAGGGCCACGTCCACGTGGCCTGCTCTGTCCTGGTGTGGATGGTGTAGTAGCAGCTGCACTGCTGCTGCTACCAGCACTGTCTGGGTGGGCATGGGAGGTGGCACGCACACGCTGACCTGCAGCAGGTGGTGTTGCTGGCACACGCCCACGTGCCCTATGCCTCACCCTTACCTGGTGTTCCTGCACGGACTGCGCGCTCAGGATGGCCATGCCTCGGTCCAGGATACCGCACATGTCATCCAATCTCCTATCCAGAACATCGGCAAGATGCTGTTGTGCATTCACCAATGCCTGGATGTTGTCATTCAAGGTACGGATTGCGGACCTCTGCAGCCTCTGCCCTTCCTGGTTCTGCCGTTCGGCGCGTGCCTGCGCCGCCATTACAGTCTGGAACATGCGTCTGGTTATACCAGCTGCTGCACCTGCGGCAGGTGTATGTCTAGCGGTGCTCCCCCTACGAGCAGCACCTGCCACATGCCTGCGTGGCACTGCACCAGTCCTTACACTGGCAACATCGTGTGTACCCACACCTTCTGCAGCCACCACACATTCCTGCTCGGGGCCAAGAGACGCTGACTGACCGTCATCTATGGGCAACGGTGTTGGGGTATGTGTCGGCATCTGAACCGTGAGCGGGGTTGAAAGGGACGTATGTGTGATGTTCTCCACTGGCACAGTGTCTGCCTGTGCCTCATGCACATGGTCATCACCACTAGTATCTGTGGGGACATTAGCATCAGATTGACCGCAGGAGGGAACTCACCTACAGCACCTGTCAATACAAAGACATACCATCGGTTACAATACAGACACACACACACACACACACACACACACACACACACACACACACACACAGACACACACAGCATGCATGTGATAATGCAGGTGGCATGCAGCATTCACACAACACAGACCAGTGAATGCAGACCAGACATTCATAGTGGCAGTATGTACACTGCCCTGGTGGGGACAGTACAACAGGCAGGTGTCATTTAGTAGGCATGCAGTACACACATTCATGGTAGTTCGCATGCATCAGCGTGATACACCGTGTGGCCACAGGCGAGTTGAGAGTACACATGGCTGCCAACACTATGTAATGTACACCGCAAACATGTGCGGTATCATGTGGACATGTGACGATGGTGTCCCACCGCATGCACCACATCACAACGGCTGTCACGGTGCAGTGTTATGTGTACAGTCTACAGATACAATGTATGGGTAACAGTGATGTCTGTGCAGGTACGTTTGCTGTGAGCTGTGTACATAGCTGTACAGTGTGGAGTGCGGGCTCTGTGCCACTGCACAGTAGCAGGATACAGCTATGTGTCTGTGCGATGCGTGACCTGGACGCATTACATTGCCATGTCTGTAAGTCAGTTCAGCTGCTCAGCAGCACGTATATAGTGGACATTGGAGGCACCTGTAGTAGCTGTGGAGAGGCATTCCATGTCACTGGTGTACTACATCGGATGTCCAGGGGGTCCACTACAGTGATGAACCCACTATGTGTGTACAGGGTGCAATGGTGACTACCCACTGTGGATGTGCTGTGTGGCACCATGCCTGTAGGTATCGACCATGGCCTTGTCTGTCTGAGTCATTGACAATTGTGTGTGGTAGACATCGTGCACACGGCCCTGTGGTGGCCCATGTGACATACAACCATACTAGTGTGAGGTGTCACATTCTCTACGGATATGCTGACAGTGTGGATGTCTGCTATGTTGTGCATAGGTCATGTCATGGTGTGACAATGCTGCAGCCAGACATCCGCGTGCATGGGACATGGCATGTGCCATGTCACACGTGTGCACCCGATGCAGAGGCATGGGTCACATTGGTAACACCTGTGCTCTGGCCAGATCACAGCTCACTATGTGGTACTGTGTGCATACTGCACTGGCATACCAATGCATACTACACATGCAGCCATTGTGTAACACCTACACCATTGTATGCATAGCTGAATGCACGTAACACACCAATAGGTTGTGTGGTGTCATACCACTCTATGCTAACGGGTGTATCTACTGTACATGGGTGGTGTGTGTGTCGGGTGGTGCGAGCTGTATACCGTGACTGGGGCACACACAGGTGAGCATGTCATGCCTAGACACATGGGGAATATCAATACAGCAGAACATGCCTTTGACTAGCAACAGACTTACCTGCAACAGACCCTTGTCCTTGTGACACGCCAGACGTACCTGTAAAGGCATTACACAAAGGTATACACATTAGCCATTACTATCTCCACAGTCAGCACTGTGCATGTCACATCATGCATGTGTGTGGTAGCAAGTGCTATGCACATGTCTGCTAACACAACATAGCATACTATGGTTTGCATCTTGTGTGGCCATATACCTGGCATGTATTGCTATATCATGTGTTGTACTATGACACCCACACCCACGTCGCTTATCATACAAACATGCAACACTGACTTACCATGCGGCTCCAGGCTCATAGCTCGGGAGACACCCACCTCCACGATGGACGCAAGTGTTTCTGCGTGTTGTTCCGTGGGTGTCGCCAGACTGGCCAGGAGCTCCTCCGTGGCTGTGAGTGGGGGCTGGGTTGATGGCCCACCACCTGTCCCACGTTGTTGCCTGGCGATTGCAGCGGCACGCTGTCTTGCATGCCGGATCAGGTCTGTGCAGTGCCTGCGGATTTGCTGATAGCTGCGGTTGTATCCGCTCACACTGTTCACCCTCCTGCACATCTCCTCCCACATCTCCTGCCGTTCCTGTGCCTGCTGTGGCACATGGCTAAATAGCACGGCGTGGTTACTATGGAGGTATGGAATGATCACCTCCTCCTCCTGTCGGCTGAAAGGTGGAAGCCGGGAACGTGGCATTATCTGGAAGACATAATGATGGTGGCAGGTCACATTCACACTGCTGTGCTGGCATACTGTTGGAAATACATTGCTATGACATGTACGACATCTGCACAGTGATCTGTGAAGGGCATCATGGCAGTGACACAGCCGATGTTGTGGCTTCACACCATTGAGCACTGGGTGTCACATCATATCTGTGTGCCACCCCATCACACTGTACACGCACCATGTAGATGTTAGCCTGCCGTGGACATGTGTACCTGGCTGCACCTATGTCCATATCAGTTGGCATAGGTCCCCATGTGACGTCTGTGCTACTGTTCACCTGGGCTGTGTATATGTCAGTACACATCACGTCTGTGTCCATTGTGAACGTCAGCAGCGGCACTGTACACATACACATGGACACCTGCACATGCATGTGTTGTGCCATGTACTTCCACACAGCACTGTGCGGGTGCTGGACAACTTGCCGCAGCTCACCTGTGTTGCATGTGATAGACATGGAGCAATGTGTAACCATGACACATTAGCAGGAAAGGCCATGCATAGCATGTACACACACACATTGTGCAGAGCATCACACAGCACCTGTAACATGACAGGGTGCATCACCGCCACATTACTGCTGTGTATGGTTGATAGTGAGAGTGCCTTTTGTCCATTGCACCATGTAGGACTGTGATAGCTCATGCAGCCTTGCTGGTCAGGTCTGCATGATATGGCAGGGTATGCCACATACATGGCACTGGGTGTGATCCACCTGGGGTTGACGGTATTGGCAGGGTGGCTGTCAATTGCATATGTCATAGCTGTGTGAATATGGACATTCAACATGTTTATCACCATGGTGTGGACACTGTCCTCAAGCGAGGTATGCTGTACGCTGCTTGCTGAGGGTGTGTCTGGTGCATCACACATCCATGCATACACTGTAGCCCTGGCAGGTGCTATGTGCTGGGATATTGATCGACACAGTGCTGTATGTGGACACACACCGCTATCCCATGCACATGGATGGCTGCCTGCACTGATGTGGGTACCACATATGTGTACATCCAGTGCCGCTGCCACCCACATGTCTGCTGCTGCACTACACCGCCATCCCTCCCTCTGTGAATGTGGTGTTGGGCACAGCAGAGGTATCCATGTATGGGGACAGGGATGTTCACATAGCAGGCCCACTGATGGTATCGTCGATCTGACCATACACATATGACGCACCCCTCACACATACAACCCATTCATGTTGTTGTTCACAACGGTGACACAGCTATATTGCTATGCCGGAGGCATTCACAGACATACATACACAGAGGCATGTCCATCTGTGGCATTGCCTGGACTATTGCTGTGGTTCAGCACCTAACGTGTTTGACTGCAGCTGGCGCAGACCTACTGTGCACATGTCTACACGGTAGGCATCTGTGATGTGCTGTGCACATCTCATATCTGCACATTTGGTTGGTGTCCATCGGTCCACGGGCCAGTGGTGGGACATACAGGGATGTTGCTGAACATATATGCATGCAACCCTGTACAGCTGTGACGCTAGCCTCTCAGATGCTCATGTGTCGTGGACGTGAACACCGTACACACACATGTGGTTGTGGGCTGGCATCCGTACCCATCTCCACCTGTGGGTTGCTATCATCCCACACACTCCTTGTACTGTATGTTCAGGCTATGCACCTATGTGGGGCTTGTGTGCATGCAATACGATACTATATGCCTTTGCACCCTTCACAGACAATGTCACACAGGTACACCGGCAGCCGTACACATCGCAGGTTGTTGTCAGCACGTCACATGTGGTACACACCTAACACATCTCCTGTGGGACATGGTCATTTGTACGGGCATGTCCAGTAGTCACATACCACAGCTACCCCTACATGACGGCTATGCAGGACATGTGTGTACAGCTACTGTGACATGTACACGAGCAATGCCCCCCTACCTACATCACATGGTACTACCTGTGGAGTATGTGTGTCTGCATCCATGCTATGGCCATAGATGACAATTGTACATCAATATGTGCAACATACCTCATTGGGGTTGTCATGTGCACATGTTCCATGTGTCAATGCATTGTTTGTGTCTGTTGGGCGGTCATTGTTGTGCATGGTTTACATGGCTGACATAGCGTACTGTGTCTGATTCCAGGTACGTCATTGGGCTACCAGCATTGTACATTTCTACAGCACATTCCAGCCATCATGTAGCCAGCTTAGATGACAGTGGGAGGTGTTCCGCCATGTGCACATATGTCACACAGTACAAGGGTGACTGACACACATTGTCAGGACTGGGTTCTGACTGCTGTGGATGTGTGTACTGGTGTTGACAACCATGACTGCACCAGATGGTGTCTTCTGGATGTGTAACATTCACAACACACACCTACATTCACATAGCAGCACATCGTCCACGACAATGGGCATTCCTGCATGAACACTGTGTACGGTATGTCTGTATGACCACTGCATATATCACTGGTAGCCACCAGCATGGCTGCCTACAACAGCAGTGTGTATCCTGTGCAAACATGGGTTACACCAGTCACAACACACCTGTGTCAGATGGCCCTGTAGTGGGTGACAGTGCAGTTCCATTCATCATGTAACAGTATACATCGTGCACCAGTATGTTGCAGACATGTGAACGGCTGTGCTAGTCGACATATGCACACATGACACATCACCTGGTACACCGTGTCTGCCTTGCCACCTGCTATTGTGACCACCCTGTGATGACATTGTACGCCCACATGGACTGGGACATGTGATGGCTCAATGGTGAATTAACCCTCCAGGTGTGTGTCTAGCCAGGTGTCCAGTAGCCAGTGGTCTGCACGCAGGGACAGTGTACATTGGCCTACTCTGTCACTGGGACTGTTGACTATGGTCATACTGTAGTTATGCAGGCATGTGGTGTTTGTCCAGTCTGATAGTCGTGTTCAACCACACTACCGTGGCACACATGACCTGTGGACATCTGCCTAAGGTGTGCAGCCCACATGTACATCTTCACATGCTATGCTGCCTGTGCAGCGGTGTCACATGTCTGTCTCCGGCAGGGCTGTCACAGGTAGGCACAGCATGCAGTGATGTGTGACAATGCTTACACCCTCCACTGTGCTGTACACAAGCACTGCACACACAGTACAGCACACATGTCATTTATCTGCAGTGCCTGGGACCTGCCTCCATGCCCTACACGGCACACCTGCCAGTCCAGATTGTACACAGATCATACCTCCCAGGCACATACCTGGACTGCAACACACGGGTGGGTGGTTCCCACCACACCGTGATTTACTCACATACCGCATATTCCCCTGACACATTGGATCATAGGTAATCCATGTTCAGATACCCCTGTTCGTGACCGCTCGCACATTGTGACACGCGACAGTGAATACACTGTACACCACAGGTTACATGCCGGTCGTGTTGGCATACTGTACATTGTACCTAGGACAGTTGCTACTGCTATGTATTGACAGCAACATGCCTTCCCTAGTATGGACTCCCATGTACCCACACATGCTTGGCCATGCAGTGCGCATAGCTGGGTGACACATTACACGACACATACCATACCTACACTGCCCTCGCATGCACCAAACCTCCATGTGTCTGTGTGCTAGGCCTACACACCTCCGCCCTCTGTTTGCTGAACATCCATGCTTCTCATCCCTGCTAGCCACACCCTAAACACACAACCATAGCAGCATGCATGGTACATACACACTACAGCCGGTATTACTGACATCCACTGACAGAGGTAGTTGATGGCATGGCACCCTATACGATGGACAGTCTACGTGCCTATGCCAACACTGATCACAGTGCACTTCTGCTACATTTACACACTGGTAGGGACCATGCTATTCCACACTGAGACATGGTGGTACTGGCCTTTTCACAGACACCACAGTGGTATTCCTGTTCCATGCACACGTGCTGTATGGGCACATGTGCAGGCTGTTGCACGGTAGTTATGTTCACCTGTGTGTTGTGTGTCACTTGACAGTCATGGTGTGTCCTCATGGTGCATGACATACTCCACAGCTAGCTACCTACACATGACTGCCAGACATTGCAGTGTGGGCCCTCACGCAGTGTGGTGGTATGTCTCTGCTGTTTGACTACATCCACATTCAATGCGGCATACCACAGTCATGCAGGCATTGCCAACACAGATGTTGCTGGCATCGTGCCTGCCAGTGGGTTACCTACCAACAATACACACTCTCACTCACTACAGGGTTCCAATCCTTGGCTGGACATTGTATTAACCCTGTGGACACATAGTACTGCCATGCACATGTTATGTCCGGGAACACAGTCCCAATGTCACCTCAAACCGCCATAGTTGTTGTATCCCGCCAACCTGGCTGTTACATGTCTCTGCAGCAGCACACTGCAGTGACTGCTAGCCCATTCATGTGCGTTGTGTACCCTGACCACCACACTACCACATCTATCACACTACACATGGATGGTACTGCATTGCACGTATGGGGCTGCATCTCTACACCCATGACTGGGCCATTCAGTATGGCACTGGGCCACATCTTGACATACATGCTTCACACACTCATTGACTACCTGCATGCCTTTACTGGCACCCTTGTTGGGCTTCTGTGCAACAGCACACCACATCCCATGCTGGCCACCTGTCATACTATTGCATGGGTGGTTGGGGTGGTACAGAGGGTATCACATCAGACATGCTCCGCTCTTTGCCCTTCAGCACCATTCCACTTTATGCTATTGCCAATGTACACATCCAGCATCACATCGTACCCTATGTCTCGGGATGTTACGCCATGTGCCTTCTGTACAGTTCACACAGTGGTGCAGGCATATCATGCTAACTACAACAAGTCAGGGACGTGTGACATTGCACAGTCCTCAGACATGTGGCCCCTCATGCTCAGTATTTGCATATGTACACTACCTGCTGTCACACAGTACTGTACATGCCTACATATACCACTTCTACATACCTGGCAGCATTCTAGCTCATCCTACTCATGTTGCTGACACCCATACAGGTGTCAGTGTGGCAGATATATCATGTAGATATCATTGCATCAGTTACATCACACATAGTGCATACACATCACCTTTGCATACTGACAGTCATGCGGTGTGTATCACATGGATACTGTCCCTATACAGGCATATCACGTTGTACATGGTTGATGTACACACATGCCCCACATGGTGCTGTGGTTGCCATATTCCACCATGGCGTGGGTACACATGTGCAGGACCACGCATTTCTGGACCGTATGTCTAGCTGATACCTTGGGTGCCCTTGTACCTGTGCCATACACACATGTACACGCAGGCCATGTTACAATAACACATGTGTGGTGTACCTTACACAATGGATACAACGTTACATGTCTCAGTATAGTCATGCTGTGATCTCTACCCGGCTCAGACAGTTTACATATGCAAATGACAGTCATGTAACACATCTGTACTCACCTGCATGCCACTAACACAGGGGTGTAATCTACTCTGCCATGGGCCATGTTCTCCACAGTACTGATGCATGTAGTACTCCTACATGGCGTTTGCAGTGGGCAGGGTGGGAGGAGCAGTCCTGCATGTGTGCACACATGCCACATTTCTCAGCCCGGGCGTCTGTGTGACATCCACAGACTGGACACACACCGTGCTGTGGGACATAGGTCCTGTGCACATCCCACAGGGGCACACTGTGTCACTAGTCATGTGATAGCTCCCTTGCTGGTAGGGTGACACAGACCCATGGTACCACCACAGCGGACGTACTGTATAGACATAACAGTTGACATCCACTTCTGCCATTCAGTGGACACTACCATGGGGGGGGTGTCACTACTGTGTACATTGCACATGCGTTTACACACGGCCCTGCTGGACATCATTGTGGCACACATTGCACCTGCTACGGAACGTTTGGACATGGTTACTTGCTGTTCCCTCCATTTCAGGTACCTATTCTGCTACTACATTGTCCCATATGTGCAGGCCATACATATCTTGTGTATGTACATAACATTAGGCCATCCCTCCATCATGCATGCTGTGCCTGTGATACTGTCTATGATTTCTGAACATATCCATCATGACAGCTTTGCATTACACATAATTGACATAGTCACCCCTACTGCGTGGGATACGTGCACGTCGTGCGCACATTCCGTATGACATCGACGGTATATGCCCATGCACATGTGTGCTGTGACACTATACATACATGTCCTATCCCCTGCTGTGGCACTTCATTGTTGGATATCCACTGCCAGCATCAGCGTGGGTGGTGGCATTGTTCTGTGTTTGCAACCCCTATGGCAGACCTGGGGTAGGGTTACCACCTGTGCCACTTTGCAAGGGACAGTCCCTCTTTGGGCAGTTGTGTCCTGACAAAACATATTACAAATGGCAAATGTCCTGAGATTGTAGGACATAATTATGTCCCATTTTATGTAACAGTTTCATAACATAGTTTTTTATGTATGTACATTCCTAAATGTTACAAGACACACAATAAGCAACTTAACTGCTACAAGACTACGCTTTTATTTAGGAAAATGAGTACAGTTCTACCCTTTGTACTGACCATGGGTATGTGTCCACCTGTAACATCTGATGTGTGTCCCGAAGATATCCCACTTTGGCCATTTGAAAGGTGGCAAGCCTAACCTGGGGTTATCCGGTGTGTACATGTTGTCCCACTGCTCTGCACACGTTGTCCACAGTCGTTGGTATGCTGCACGGCTTAGCATTACATAACCAACCTTCACCTCTCTCTGCCTGATGGACAGGTATCTTTACCTACACACACCGTTCACATACTGTACAGATTCGTCATACCTATCGTGGGTTACACACCAGTACATGTCGTGGGTTCGACATACCTTTCCGGCCTTTGGTTCTGCGTTCTTCTGTATTTACTTGTTAGTCCTTTAGTATTCCTTCTTTGTTCGGTATGAACATACGGTTTGAATATCCAGGGAGTCTTCCTTATATTCGTCGTCACCTGAGGCATGTGGGTTAATCAGGCCAATAGCTGTTCCTCGGTGTGTACTTATGCGCATATCACCGGTGATCCCCCTCCTTTCGTTCGTTACGCATCGGCACTAGGACATGGTTCTTTCCTCGTGTGGCCGTTGGTTATTTGCAATACCTTCGTGAGGATGGTATGTATTGTATCATGTTTGTGTGACTGCATCCGCTATGTGTGGTGTCGGGTACATTTCGCTGTGGTGTTAGCCGTGGATTGTGTGTGTTGGGTATGGTATTCTGTTCAACATGTGGGTGTCCGTGTCCTGGCGGCGGCTGTCGATGGCGTGCATTCAGATGTGTAACATAGCTGTTATATTCCTGTACACAACGGATGCAAGGATGCATCAGCCGCTGCTAGTGTTTCCCACGAGCTTGTTGTGGGTATGCAGCTGTCATTGACTGCCTGTATGTTTTTGCTACGGTTTTAGCTGTTATTCCTTTGATATGTGCGATGGGGTATATCTGCGGATGTGGGTAAGGTAATGCGGGAGTGAGTCTTGCATTTATACATACGGGATATGCTTGTGTCTGTGCTCCATCCCTGCTAGGGGGGCTGCAGGTTACCTGTCTGTTGTTCCGGGAATGTTTGTTTTGTTGATGTCGTGTGCTGTCGGTATCGCCTGCATGTGTGCTTCCTGCACGTATTCCTCCTTCACATGGGTTATATATCTGCGGATGTTCGTCCGTGCCTACTATCCTTTGGCATTTTATCGCTGATAGTTACGGTGAATGTGGTCCTATACTTGGGACGGCCTGTATGCTACCGGTAGCCTCCTATTCGTGTGCCGCTTGCTTACTTCACGGTCGTGGAACACACAGCGGTATTTACGGGACCGTAAGTGTTCCCGATCGGTGCCGGGATAGCACATTCGTATTTTCGCCATACATGCCTGATGCTGTGTAATGTTGCCGACGGACCGTGTTGAGTGTACCTTATGGCCGCCATACATACGGTCATGGTTTGTACATGCGTCCTTTGCATCTTTTGTTGGCTATGGCCCTGTGGTACATTCTGGGACATTTCTGCTTTGCATCGTTTTACGTCGCCACGTGCATAGCCACTGAGGAGATGTCAGTACTACTTTGTGGGTATTGCTGTACATACGCCTATGGTTCCTGTACTGTATGCCTACGCATGTTATTACACTCCGCCTGTGACATGTCATCTACATACACATTTTACAGTGGCACACACATTACACACACACAGCGGAACACATGACAACCTCACCTCACACATACACATATTGCCGCCATGGCTCTCAACCTTCTATTTCCAGAGTGAGGAACACACACATTAGTAATGTGAAACAAATGGGCATAATGTGGAACACATAGTAATGGCATAGTGACAACTTCAGCTAAGTAGGTCATAGGTTGATTATAATATGCTGATTTACTTACAGTGAAGAACCTTTAATGAATTACTATGATTACATTCTATTTACCAGGATGTCATTTATATACATTCCTAACAATGGATGTTTGACAGACATTTTCAATGTGGAACTTTGAGGAACTGCGAGGAACATGAACTGTTTTACACCCCAAATGAGGTAATCCTCATAATGTCGTACACTTCACTGGTATGCTTGCCGCTTTCGCACCGACGGTTGAACACAATACATACGTTGGCCGCATTGCCAGTGGCGGCGTGTATCTCCGCACTCATATCCTATGGATATGACACGCACATATCCCGTTACTGTACCGTGGACTGGTGACCATCCCGACACGGATATGTATTGATGCAGGTTGACATTTCCATGGCTGGCATTACCTGCTCTGCCCACCCTCCCGGATGATCGGGTTGTCGGTCACTATGTTTACTATGTGGTGATTTCACGTCTTACTTATCTGTGAACTTGCATCCCTGGGTTCCATATTACCCTGTTGTACTTTATATCTGTGTATGCGTACATATATTTCTACATGTGTACTGATATCTATTTCCGTATCTGTGTATGCACATGAGTACATATGTGGTCGACTTGTGGCGATAGTGGCAGCATAGGGCTACGCGGTGTGCTGTAGAACCCGCGTCCAGTGAGGTGTTGGCGTGGCAGGCTCTGCTGGCTATTGGGTGTGCAGTGTTTGGGCGGTGCCTTTGTTGAGTCACACATACGTCCGCATACGGTACACATTACGGCGGACATGTTTGTGTGGCGTCCATTTTACTGTGTGTGCAGGTCAGGAAGTGTCAGTCCATGGGGCCTACACTGTCAAAGTATGTGCTATGTTCCCTCTTTGCCAGGGCATAGGCATATTGGGCGCCTCTGTCTACCTACTGGGGCTGGCTCAGTGTGTCCATGGCGCTGAACGCCCTGTGCCTGTGCTTGCCCTGGCAGTTGTGGCGGGCTTGGTGGCCCTCCGGCATTATGTCCCTGCAGCAGCTGTTTCCGCAGAATCATATTGTGTAGCATACAACATACTATGAATATGTGGGCACTTGTGCCTGGAGAGTACTGCAAGGCTCCACCGGATGTATCCAAGCACCGGAACCGTGATTTCAACATCCCGAACACACGCTCTATGATTATTCTTGTTTGTGCGTGTGCCTCATTATGGCGTTCTTGCATGTGTGTGTGTGCATTTCTGATGGGTGTCATCAACCACGGCTCCAGTGCGTAGCCAGCATCCCCCACAAGGTGACCTTGTGTGATGTCCCCCTGGCGAATACCTGATACAGCTGTGAGGCATGCCAGATATGGGAGTCGTGGTAGCTTCCAGGGCTGCCAGCACACACATCCATGATAATGCCCTGCGCATTGCACGACCTGGCAATTGATGGAGGGGTATCCCTTGCGGTTTATGTAGCGTCTACCCTGCTCCCCGGGTGGTGACTTAATTTCTATGTGCGTACAGTCTATCGCACCCAGGACCTCCAGGTATTGTGCCACACGGTGGAAGCTGTGCTTATTGTTAGTCAACTCCTCCTGAGATGTGGGAAATTTATGTGCTCATGGGCATGTGGTAACATGGCATCCAGGAACTGGTGTAGTACCCTGGATGCTGATGCCTGTGAGATGCCCATTATGTCCCCGGTTGGCCTTTGAAAGGTACCTGTAGCCAGTATTCGCAAGCTCACACATACCTTTGTGTCCACTGGGATGGGCTCCCCTCTGTTGTCTCTTGTTCTCAGGCGCGGCCGGCACAGCTCCACTATTTGCTGTAACGTGTCCCTGTCCACCCTGTAGCACTCTACTATCTTCAGGTCTCGCAGCCCCTGGTAGGTCACCCTTGGTCTGAACACTCTCCTTCTCCTGTGAGGCCTACGGTAGTTGTCGGCACCACCCTCCGCAACTCCGTCTGTCTCTGCCACATACCTATGCATCACGGCCACGGCGGCACCCAGCATATACATATTAAAAGTTCCCCGTCTGTTTACACCCTACGGTGCGGCGTTTGGGAAATCGCGCTGTGTGTTGTGTGCATTCACACTTAATACTGTTGTGCTGTATACCCGGTGATGTCATTGGGTGTGTCTGTGCAGCCGTATCCATGACTTATTTCCGTGGTTTTACGGTTGCAACTGCAATGGTACTGCCTGTAGTGTTACATTACAGTTGCCTGCATTGCCTTGGCTTTGCATCTTACATTACTGCATCCTGCAGGCACATGGCATATGATGCATTTTATCTGCAGCCGCAGTTATGCTACCTCTGTACTTGGCTGTGCTATTTCGGTTATTTTCTCTTTGCATTTCTGCTACATCCCCTACTATCTTTGCATTCATATGCCTCCCCTTTCCCGTTATGCAGGAGTCTGCATGCAGAGTTATCAGCTGCCGCCGTTTGCCCTTCCTGGATTGATTGGTGTTGATTGCTCATTACGGCTCCATTTACACTGCTTCCGCATTTCCTCGTATTCTCCGCATTACCTTCCTATATCCGTGGTTGTTGACGGGGAGGCCGTCACATGACTGGTTTAGGGAACGTAGTCATCCTCGTGCACATGCATCTGTACGCATTATGTACTCTCAGCGCATCTATTTCCTAACACGCCAGTCCTGATGCTGTGATGTGCATTGTACAGCCCAGATTTGCTGACCTCCAATATCCTTCCTCCAAATGTGGCACACCCCTCTGTGGTTGACATGTATCTCATGTAGGCCACTCCTCGGTGTAGTACCGCTACGCGTTTGCTCCATCCTTACACGGCGCCGTTTTTGCGATTCACTATTATCTGCCTCATTTGCATGGAATTGACTACTAATACATGGTTACGGCGCCGAACACCGCCACCACTCCTTGACAACCATTGCGCTGGGGTTGAAGCTTTACATACATACTATGGTGTGTGGTGGCTGTGCAGCTGATGTGTGTTATACTGCTCTTTTAGGACATTGTCATATTATTTCATTGCTTTGCAACTTCTGTGCACATATCCCGGGGGTCTGCTGTTCTTTCTACGACGTGCCATTTATGTCATTTTACATTTTGTGCATATTTTCTTTGGACATTCTCGGTGCCTTTCCACATTGGCATATTGCACCTATATGATACCTGACTTTGACAGCCTTCCGTTACTCCTCGGTCATGTTTGGGTAAATGTAAACCGTTTTTTTTGGTTTACATTGCCGTGCCCTTACACTACGCCTGCGCCACTTCGTGGATCGCTATTTGCCCTCATTTGCATGGTGCAATACCGCACACAGTGTGTTTTGCATACCTAAGCCAGGGGCGGAGACGGTCCGGCGCACGCCGGTAGTGCACGTGGAATTCATTCATACCTGAATCGCTCAGCAGCCATATTTGGTGTTATAACGCCGACGCTATGCTGGCGCCTGGCGCAAGGTTCATGAATCCGGGGGATGGTCTCGGCCATATGTGATTCGAACTTGTAAGAGTTTGATCTACTGAAGTAGATCCATATATATATATATATATATATATATATATATATATATATATACATACACACACACACACACACACACACACACATATATATATATATATATATATATATATATACACACACACACACACACACACACACACACACACACACACATATATATATATATATATATATATATATATATATATATGATAAACTCTCAGTTAGCCTTCACCCATGGGGATTTGTAGATGCCAGATAACTGTAGTTTCTGGTTGCTTGAGAGCTACTATTAAAAATAGGCCTGACTAATACTGTACCATATACTATTTGTTTGGCTTGACTTGTTCTCAGGTTGAGGAGAGAGGGAATATATTCCAGTCTTCCTTTTTAAAACTTTAAAAATCTAAAAACGTAAGGTATGTTTCTGTTGAGGGAAAACAGAAACTGCAACAAATTATATTTTTTTGCCAGTTGCTTAAGTTCCGGTTAACTTTACAAAGTATTACTTATTGTGGGTAGAACTCAGCCATGTCCTTTTCCCAAACATACAAATCATTAGTGCCAAATTACAGATTACTATTATTGCATTATGTAAATTCCCACCTAAGTGAAAAAGCAGCTATACTTTCCTGACAGTAAGGGCAATTTTAAGTAATACAACTGAAAAGTCACTGCTTCTGAAATTATGCAGTGACCTCAACCATATTTTAAATAAATCTGACTCAAGTACAAATAAAAAATTCAGAACGGCAACCCAGAACAGCATTTTAAATAAATGGTTATTTAGAAATAATATTAAAGAACGAGTAATTAAAGCAACAAGTTACTCTTTTTATTTTACTCACTGGTCATTTATTTATAGCACACAGAAATGTAGAGACAGAATTTATTCCATTCTTCCTTTATTATACAAGGGTAATACTTTCAAAACGTTTCTCTTTCCTTTGACAAATCACAACTCAGTGTGTGCTGAATTAATAAAGAATAAGAGAAAGTACCAAAGTATCTATACAATTCATGATACATAACAAAATTAAAAGAATTTCAGTAAGATTTAGAACAGCAAGTCAAAGACTATCTAACAATAGCATGGTGTGTGTGTTAGTGTGTGTGTGTGTGTGTGTGTGTGTGTGTGTGTGTGTGTGTGTGTGTGTGTGTGTGTGTGTCTTTCGGCTTTTCCCGGTTAGGGGTCACCACAGTGGAACTCCCGTCCGCTAATGATTGGTAGTGGATTTTTATGTACCGGGTTACCAGCCCTGACGCACAACCTTCAACAAAGGCACACCCCATTCACGTATGCCTCCATATAGAAGACGCTCTAGCTGAGAATCGAACAGGACAACATCTTGCTATGAGACGACAATGCTATCGCAGCACCACCACCGCAGTCTGTCTAACAATAGCATGGTATTCAAAACAATTTCCACATCTTTTCAATAAAATCAATTTTTAGGAGTCTTAGAAATAATGTTGTTTATCTAACAATAGCATGGTAAACAACATTATTTCTAAGACTCCTTAAAATTGACTTTATTGAAAAGATGTGGAAATTGTTTTGAATTAAAACAAAGAATGGGCTAATTCAATTTTAAACATACAAGAGAATTACAAATAAAGTGAAATTAAATTTGCAAAGGAGGAATCCTAACAATTCAGAAGTCATTAAAGAATTTGAAAAGCATAATATCAATAATATTTGGCCCATAAGATTGAATTAGTTCTTGAGAAACTTAGACTAAATAACTATTCAATGTCTCCTAGAAATTTGCACTGGTTGACTAATAGAAGCAAATTAATAAATACATAAATAAATAAATATTCACAAATTAATAACATGTTAAACCCTTGTATGCAAAACAAGCATCTGATGCAGAAGAAATGTTTTTTTTTAGAAAATATCATGAAATGTTAAATAAATATGGAAAACACTGTACATGATAATATTTTAGAAATTTATCTCAAACAAATCCCAGTTAAACTCAATGAACATCAAAAAACACGGATAAAAAATTCTCAATCAAAATAATTAAAGATGTTATTAAAACTTGTAAAAATCACAAAGCCCCAAGCTTGAATGGCTTAACAGCTGAAATATATAAACATTTTCCTTTAATGGTATTATTTTAATTTATAATGGCTTTTGTTTAATACTGAAATCAAAATGTAATTATTCATTAATATCTCCCACATAAAAACAAGAAAAGCGAAAGAACTTATTTTCTTCTTATAGCCCCATTTCTCTCCTTAATGTTGTTTACGAGCATTTTGCTACCAAAGGCTATGAGGTATTATGGACAATACTGTTGTTAAAGATCAGATACATTTCATTATAAACAGATTAACTTACATTAACATAAAAAGAGTAATCACCATCCTAGAATTTACCACAGCATACAGAACCCGTCACTGTCAAAATCTTCAAACATTGGACTGGCTAGAGCTACCCAACCAACTCCAGTACAACCAACTCATAGTTATAAAATCCTCTATCAACCTGACAGTACACCCATTCTGGCAAATATTATCACCCCCTACTGCAACCTACCATCTCTCCGCTCATCTAACAAGATGCAAGTTCAATCTGCCAAAGCCAACAACTCAGCTGGAAAATCACTTCTCTCCAACTCAGCTGGTAAGAAATGGAATGCACTCCCCCCAGATCATACCACTATAGCCTCCTTACCCCAATTGAAAACATCCCTAAAGAGTCACCTAAACAAGCATTGGCTATGTCCATGTCTAGACCCAGGCTAACTCGACTTACATGTAATTCTTGAAGGCAAATGATACAATTTGGAATAAACCTTCTACCTAAACCCACCCTAATTATAATTACTTCTCTATAACCTTCAGAACAACAATCATTAAATCCTACCTAACTTTCTATACACATCTTTAGAATGCTGTGTTTCTAACTCCCTACACTAACTTCTAAATCCCTTGTCTGTTACACCTCTTGCATATCCTATCATCCTAGCTTTTATACAAATATGTACTCAACCCTTCTACATCCAATTTCCAGGAGCTCTCCTCTTAACTAAACACCTTTTTCTCACTAACCACCTTGTTTTTCTCCGGCTAGTCACTCATGTCATGTATCATTGTATCATGCCATTCTATACACTCAAATGCTTTACTATTCTTGCTGAAAATATGTAATACTACTATTGCTGTACATATGTAATACTATAAACCTACAATGATCTTAAACTTCAATGTAACAATGTATATATATAACCTCCAACTGAAATTTTAAGATGTTACATATTTTAATATAACCATGAATATTGACCATCATCTTTTTGTACATGTGGAGCTTTTCTCCCAGGCCTCCGCTGAAAATGGACATGTATCCAGTCAGACTTTCCTGGTTAACAAATGTAAAATAAAATAAATAAATATATAGAAATAGCTTTAATAAGTCTTTACATTCAGGTAGTGCATGACTTCATTAATTGAAACTACTTATTCAAAACTTTAAGAATGTTTGGTTTTCCAGCATTTATAAACATTATAAGACTTAGAGTCATGTATATGTCGATGCTAAGGCTTAATTTGATCCTTACATTTCTCAATCTATTAATTCAAATATAGGAACCAAAAAAGTCTGCCCTTTGTCTTCCATGGTTATTCTCTTTAACATTCATAACCCTAGCAAAGAGGATTAAATTAAATACATTAAATTAAAAAAATGTGACTTTTAAAGGCAACAGTAATATTGAATGTAAGTCTAGCTTTCTGTAGAACAGTATCTTTTGGGAATGTAAACCACTCCATTGAAGAATTAAATAAGGAAATAAAGAGACTCTGATAAGTCTTGTTAATGAAATGTAATGATTAAAAACTGAAACTTTTTTAATAAATCAACAAATAAAATCATTAAAAATTAGGTATGGTTATAAATGAGGAAATAGTGAAAAAATTATGGGAATAATAAACACAGTCAGACTCTAATTTAACTATGAATAACAATTTTGGAAACTGTATTGAAGAGATAATATGCTTGCATAGCAATGGAATACGAATATGCTCACATATGAAGAAAGATTAATGCTTATAAAAATGATAATATAACTTAAGATTTTATGCTTATTGTAGCAAACAGACTAAATAACTAAGAAAGTGTTAATTAGAAAATGGAAAAAATAAATTTCCTTTTTATGCCACCAGACCCATCCAAAAATCTCATATAAAATTCTTATTAGACTATGTGACTATGGTAGAACCAAATTTCCTAATTTAGAATCTTACTCACTAGTGGCTATTTTTAGCATGATTCCTCTTTGGTAAGCTCCCCTTACCTCCAGTCAATGGGAGAGTTTACATAAAACTGTTGTTAAAAATTATTTTATTTTTACCCCTGTCTTCCTTTTTAAAACTTTAAAAATCTAAAAATGTAATGTTTCTGCAGAGGGAAAACAGAAACTGCAACAAATGATATTTTGTTGCCAGTTGCTTAAGTTCCACTTAACTGAGAGTTTACTGTGTATGTGTGTGTGTGTGTGTGTGTATATATATATATATATATATATATATATGTGTGTGTGTGTGTGTGTGTGTGTGTGTGTGTATATATATTTTTTCCTACTCCAAAGACTCTTATAGGCCTCACAACTCCTTCAACTAGCTGGTTCACCAGTTACCTACACAATTGTACCAAGTCTGAAAAGTGGAATGAATTTCACTCCACATTCCTTCCAGTCATTTCAGGAGTCCTCCATGCATTGGCCAGTACATGGACCAATACTTTTAAATATCTTCATTAATGATGTGCACAAGGAATCAGAACTCACCAATATAATACAATATGGTGATGACTCAACTTTAGTTTGCTCATCGCCAACTTTTTCCACTTTAGAAACTTTCATATGGAATGCTTTCACGTCTATAGAAAATTCGCTAAATAATTCTCATTTGCTCTTAAACCTCAGCAAAAAATCATCTTATTCCTTCCTCAAAAATAAATCAAAACATCAGTGATCCTAATATTATCTCCTCAAATGCAACAATTGAAAATGTCACACACACAAAATTACTAGGAGTTACTGATAACAAGTAAAATTTTGATCTGCATATTGACACTGCAGTCAAAAAGACGCACAGCAAACTAAGCTCTTTTTGCAGAGCAAAGCCCCTGCTATGTAATCAAAACAAAAAATAGCTGCCACCTCCCTTCTCCTTCCTACCCTTCTATATGCCCCAACATATATTCACAAATCTGCAACCTTCCACTAAAACCAAACTAGAAAGCACCTACAACAAAATTAGAGAATTTCTCTGCAGCATCCCAAGCTGATCCCATCACTGCTCGGCACTCAGTACCCTCAAATGGCTTAAACTTCCTCAAGGCATCACTCTCTCCCAGCTACTCACAGTATATAAAATATTTCATCTACTTAAATCACCATTGCTGTTAAATCTCATCAAATGGCATGTACCAAATAGAACCCTAAAACCCCTCCCCCAAGAACTTTTCCTAGTAAATGTAATAATTATGGTGAAACTCTATTCTCTGTTGCCATTTACAAAGCATGGAACAAGCTTTCAAACCATATCAGGCTTTTAAATAACCTGCAACATTTCAAATCCACCTTAGAATATCACCTGGAAACTAATAAACTATGCAACTGTACCACACCTACAGTTTGATGTATGCAATCCTAATGCAACTGTACAACACTTAAAATTTGCAATCCCAACTCTGTCCACTGTGGATTCTATACAAGTGAAATAATATGGTATGTTTGATTCTACTCACAACAGAAAATGCTTATTTACTTAATCCAATATGCTTAGCAAATAATCCACTGGATTCTGTAAAGTTTGCAGAAGCCATTTGTGGACAGTGCAGCATGCTGAAGGAAGACTTCAGTTTCATTCAATTTTCCTAAAAATACTTACTTCGTATCTCCTACCCAGCCTAACTTTACTCAAAGTTACGTCCAAATAAACAATGTTATCAGTGTGGAATTTTTAGAAAAGAAACATATTCAAATTCTTTCTTGCATTTCACCAGTACCCATCCAATGTATCAGAAGAGGTCTGTTATAAAAGGCCAGTTAGTAAGAGCAGCAGGAATGGCCTCTAACCAGAGTGACTTTCTTGATGAATGTGATTTCTTGAACAGTATGTTTTTAAAACGTGGCTATCCAGCTGGTTTATTTAATGAGTTACTTTATGAAGTCCAACAAAAAAGGTATTTAGAACATTTTAAACCTAAACTACATGAGGTTAAAATTCCCATTATGAATCATGGAGGAGTTGAATTTAATATGGAGAGAGATGAAAACAAGATTAATTATGGTTTAACTTTTATCACTCCATTTAGTCTAGACACTCTAGGAATCAAACAAATTATCATTAAAAATTGGGATCTGATTAAGTCAGATGACATAATTCATAGTAGATTCGAAAGCAGACCTAGATTTGTGTTCATGAGAGATCAGCACTTGAAAAATATTCTGCAAGAGCGTAATAAGGTTACTTAGAAACATTTGGGTATGTACAATTGTGAAGTTTGTGCCTTTTCTAAGTATATACATGTAGGGTGTTCCTTCATGGTTAGGGGCCACAAGTATAATGGTAAAGGAAGGTATAATTGTAACACTAAAAGTGTGACATATGTTACTAAATGTCAGTCTTGCCCATGTTTTTACATCGGGAAGACTGACTGTAAACTACAGGAACACCTTTACAAACATTTATACAGTATAAGGAAAGGAAAGGTGGAGAATGCCCTGGTGAAACTTGTGGCCGACCACCCAGATCATTCATTTAAATTCAGAGTGGTTCACCATGTAGAACCAGATGTGAAAGGGGGCACTGTGGCATTTGATTTATTAACCAGGAAAGTCCAACTTGGAACAAAGCCAATTTTCAGCAGAGGCCCGGGGAGAAACATTCTAGACACATCTATTTAACATGGGAGGAAATGTACATGAATGCATGCAGGACATGCAGACTCCCCACAGAAGGCACCCCAGCTGAGAATCAAACAGGAAAACCTCTTGCTGTGAGGCAACAATGCTACCGCTGCACCACTGCACCATCCTAGTGGATGTTAAAGTTGGAACAAGAATTAATCTGGCAACTGAGACTTACTTCCCACATTCATCCAGGTTTGAACAATTTTTGTTCCATTACTTGTATACTCAAACTTATGGGTCTAGAAAGAGATGTTTGTTAGGTTAATTGTGTGTATGTTCATTTTTGGAACATTTTAGATTTGTAGGAACTGTTTACAGTTTTAAATACTTATGTAACTGGTTATAAAACATAGTATTATCTTGTGTGTCTTTTTGCAGGAGAGGTGTGGTTTGTAATACAGATCATGTGATCCATGTGAAGTATTTACTTAAAAACAGTTGTTACCAGTACTTGTCTGAGGAAGTGTTGTCATTAAACTAAACGCAAACGTTCATTTTATTAAACTTCAGTGTTTGCTAATTGTTGCTGTTTTTTGTTTTAAATTTAGTAGTGAACTGAATACACACCTGAAAAGGCAGCACAAATGATAACAGTGTTTGTCATGCTGCTCAATATACTAACATGAGCACATGGTGGTCTTCTAGCTGCAGGTGTGAGTGAACTACCACAGGAACCCAGATGTCTGAAGAGGACATCCCACAGGTATTGAAGAAGGAGCAGAAGGACATAGGGGACAGAAGACAAAGGAGAAGTGAATGTAGGGGGCAAACACAAATGCAGACCCAGGCAGCATGGCAGTGTCTGACCCACATCTTTGAATCATGACAAGCCACATGTACATGAGTACACAGATTGAACATGAATGTTCAGGTGTTGCCCCACAACAGCAACACAGATTGCATCTAATAGAAATTACTCACTAGATGAACATACTGAGCATCAGATATAACACCATAATAATGACATATTACAACATGTACATATGCAAATGTGTCACAACAGGGATCATATACGTGGGGCACAAAGTGACACAGTACATACAATCAGTGCTTCACATACATATCTCTACAATATAATAACATGAAAAAAGAGAAAGCACTCAAGACATAACACAGAAATTTTAATATCAGAAGGCATATATATCACAGGAAAGTGTAGTACCCTGTTGAGCACATTCTAACGCAGTCAAGGGCAACCTCGCTGATGTCTAACATCATGGTCCACTCAGCTCCAACCATGTGCAGACACATGATGCCCTGGTTGCTCCACAGTGGAGTTGAAGGAGCATGACTGCAAATTGAAGACCTTGTGACTGGTGGAACAACAGTAGATGGGTCTGCAGTTGAACTCTGTGCATGTTGAACCACAGACAGTGATTCTTGATGGCCAATGGAGGTTCTATGGACAGGTGGCCTGCCTCCCTCATGTTGCAATCTGCTGAGCAAAGTAATGGAATCTAGAATCCTGCTGGTAGTGTAACTGTTGCAGTACTGCAGAGGCCATGGTTTCTGCTGACCATGCCACAGCTAGCAGACTCTTATTCTTAGTGGCCAATGCAGCCATAATCGGGTCTATATTAGAACACCGAACATTCAAAATGTCAAGTGTTCTAATATCAAACCCCAGCAATCAAAAAATCAAAACATTGAACATTCGGAACACCAAATTATTTCCTAGGGAAAAAAATTGCTGTTCCAAAACACATACACACAACACAAGCACACCAAACAACAGCAATCCACACACATACACCTAAACTCTTACACTTAACCTTACACTAAACTGTACCTACACCACTAACTATCCACTTATCGTAACCCAAACCCTAACCCTAAGGTTCATCACTATCACACAGTCACCTCACCCACACCATAACCCTAACTCACCTACCCCACCCTAACCCTCACGTCCACACAATCACACACTTACCTGAGCCATGCCCTAACCCTAACTGACCTAACCTTCACGTCCACACAATAGCACACTTACCTGAACCTGACTCGCAACTTTCTACCAGAGCGCTGAAAATACCGAAGCAACAGAAATGGACAACCAAATTCTTTCCCTAGGAAAAAAAATGGTTTTCTGTTTCTTCGATATTTTCAGCGTTCACTGAAAATGGGTCGATATTAGTACACTTGACATTTTGAATGTTTGGTGTTCTAATATGGACCACCATAATCTCACTGTGTCTGTGTTTTTTTCCTTCATACATGACATGTAGGATGTGCAACATGAGTTGTGGCATCGCCAAGTGCATGGACATCTAAACAATGTTGTTGCTGTGGCCATTCATTTGCCTGCAGCAGGTGGTGTTCACTCTCTGACACCTGGCAATGCAAAGCATCTGCTCACCTATCTATTGTGATGCCTTATTTATGGTTGCTGTGTGGAACTGCCAGCAGCAGTCTCATATGGGGTATGTTGGTCAATGGCCTCACATTGTTCAACATCCACTATATCAGAATCCTCCAAATGGTTGTACATCTGAGGCTACAGCAGTAGCAACGTCACTGTCAGCCTCATGTATGGAGTCTCCAAACACCTCTCTGCCAGGTGCCACACTACCATGCTGAGACACATCTTGAATGACATCATGATCACTGGATGGGCTCTAAATGATACAGATAATTGATGTGCTACAAGGTACAAAGACACCAATCAGGGCAATGTACCTACACCACATGATGGATAGCATCAAAGACATAAGGCATAAATATCTCACTGCAATGTTGTAAATAATAATATGCATATTTCACGGAATCTACATAAATGAACTAAATAATTTGGGTACAAGGCCAAAATACATTACATATGTGAGGAATGAACAAAACACACACATGACAACTCTTGGGAAGATGGTGTTGTTGAAGAGGGATGAACTTCAACTGTTGTAGGGAAAAAACAGCATTAGTGATCACATCGCAGACACCATTAACCAGGTGAACACAGTTAAAACATACAGAAGGTGTGACATACACAAACCATTCAATGACATTTGTGCAGACTGGCCAAGGAATGGTAAGGACAAATTATTAATGAAGGACACTATAAGATTAGCATAAATGACAGATATGAAACATAGTTAATAGCATGCCACTGTCAGATTCCTGTTGTGGAGATGTTGTGGGTTATAATGTGGATCCTGCAGCGGGAAAGTAAAGAGAAAGACAGCACAGTCATGTATTCAGCAAAAATAATATAGACAGCTTCATGTATACAACACAGTAACATGGGCTACAAATGTTCATGTGATGGACATTGCAACTGTACACCAGATGGGCCTGTGTTGACAAATATTGACATAAATGTCATGTATCAAATGTGTATTACACACTGATGTAAGTTATAACAATGTTGCTGTAACTTACCTGGTCTGTCTGCACTTGAAACTGCATGGCTTGGGCCTCCACTGGATGCACCTGTAGTGTACAATTGTTAGGTAAATAATAATATGACAGTAAACAGCAGTGCCATGAAACAAGGCTGAGGCAATAACAAGGTAGTGGTCACAAGTATCAGTATGGAGACACTCACCTGCCGATCCCTGGTTTAGTCCTGAACTAAATGGACCTGTGCATATTAGAGCAAACAGCATTACAAATGTTTTTTTGGACTGCTCTGTCTGTACTTCAGTTGTGTCAATACATGTCATTAGACTTATGTTTATCATCCTCACCCTGTGAGGATGTATGTACATGATTCAACTCTGCTGCTGTAAATCAAAAACAACAATATGCAGTTAACTGCCTCAGTATGCAAACATGTAATGGAAAGAAAGATAGACATGTTAATTCTGGAACTCCAACTTCAATTCCACCACCAGGGATGTGTCTCTCCCTTCTTGCTGTATGCAGTGAGGCAGGAGATCAATGGTGTTTCACCATCGGTGGCGTCCCTCAATCTCTCATAGTGTCTCACTCTTTTGTGTGCATGAAGGATTATGTCCAAGCAGCACTGTTGACAGGCTTCAGGGAATTGGAACTGATCATGAGGTTGGTCCAGATTTCATTTACCCAAACCACATTACTTAAACTGCCTACAACTCTCTGTCTGTTTCTGGAGTGAATCAATTATGATGACATTTTCCTGGGTAGGTGGAGTTGTCACCCCTAGGTGGTTGGACATCTGAAAGACAATGATGTGCATGTGATAATATTCATATGTGACCCCATTTATGCATTTCAGTCTGTGAACAGCATATGTCAACACAAACAGTATGGATTCCTGAGCAGTGTATGACACTGTCTGAGATACATACTAATGTGACATATAAAAAGAAACAACAATGCCTTCATACATAGCATTTATAAAATCCACCTAACTTATAATACCTTTACAGTTCACGAGTGGGATTAGAACCCCTAAAAAAAAAAAATATATATATATATATATATATATATATATATATATATATATACATATGTATAGACACACACACACACACACACACACACACACACACACACACACATATATATATATATATATATATATATATATATATATATATATATATATATATGTATAGATAGATATATAGGGGTCTACTGCTCTACATCGAAAGAACGCTTCTTCGAAATAAAGCAGGAGAACCACACTTTAGAGAAAGTTCACTTCAACAAAAGTGCACTTTCGCTGAAGTCTAGTTCCCAGGGCGTCCCCAAAAAAAACCACTAAAACCTGTTTTTGCAGGGCTCCCCTGCACCCCCATGTGGGGGGCTGTGCCCCCCACACCCCCCTACTTAAATATACCAACTTTGAGATCACACTACAGTGGGGAAAAGGGAATACTCCCATTCTGTGCTGTAGTGTGACTGCCAAAGTCAATGCTCGAAGTTTCACTACTTCGAACAAGTGGATTCGGTGAAGTGGGTTCGAAGAAGTGAATCTGCATGGATCCCATATAAAGATAAATATGTTGAATGGAAGTCCAAAGACAGCAGCATCATGCTACAGGACTATGCTTGCATTTCATGTTAAAATAATACAGCAAGTAACAATTGAACAATTTAAGGAAAGTACTGGAAAACCGCAGGATCTGTAGGCAGGCCACAGACAGTATGGATTCTTAGTATATTGAGCCAAAGTAGTAGTATCTTTGTTAAGAAGCATCATTGGAGAAATATCCATAACAGCAACAGCACATGTTTTGTTAGGAAACATGAATTAGAAATATCTGTAATGTCAACATCACATACTACATACCGATAGTGTCAGAATCCAAAGGTTTCTGTGGTTACATCAGTGACTGCAAGGAATTACCAGTAAGAATTGCAGATGATCCATAAATCAGCCTTTATATACTGCTAACATTTTCAATATAAGTATGTCTATACAGCTGCATATGGGACTGAAATCACTTATTTAAAATAGCAACACCTATATGCATAAAGCGCAAAACAGCATCACTTCAGTAACTTATAACAACTTCTGTTAAAGATAACATTTTGAGTAACAATTAATTTAAACAGGTATCTCTGGAAATGATTGACTTAAAAAGATTTAGTACCAAAACAGAAATTATACCATTTGCCAATGTAACTCTCCAAATCCCTGAAGCAAAGTGTACGTAATGTGCCCCCAGCTTTAAGTATCATTTGCACCATACATAATAAGGTTCATTAAAATTAACGTTTTTGGAATCCAATTTGCGTACCTCCATATCTACCGGCTCCATTCGCTGACACACCCAGGTGTAACGTGTAAAAATCAAATAGGTATCGATAAACAGCACCATGTGTGGCACATGCTTGTTATCTTCCAATGGTCTGATAACATGACCTCATGTGTGTAACATATATGTATTTCATTATATGTTTGTTTGAGTTGTGTACACCTACTTGTGTATTTAGTAGCCATTTTACTGCTTTTCTGCAGAACTTCTGTTTGGCACTGTGCTTGGCTGTTTGCCGCTCTGGTACCTGGTTGTAGGTTTGGTGCTGTCCTCTGCTGGAGATATCTAGCATTGCTAAACTTGAATTTGCTCATTTGTGATGGTGCTTGGCTTACAGTTGTACTGCTGACAGACTACTTGGATATGTGTTCATTTGTACAGTTATCCTTATTTATTACCCTCCAACACACGTGTACCATTAGTCATACACATCTTGGTATGACTGCTGAACAGTTTGTGACCTGTCAGAACACCACAGTGCAGAGGTAGGTATTTTTTCTGCATTTCACCATGGCTGGTATGTATTCCCGACCAGTTTGACAACTTTTCATTGTCCATGTTGTGCAGTGTGCCTTCTGTGTAACTTGCCTGCCCTTACTGTATTTTTCCAAACTTTTTGCTTTCTGCTGTGCTGTTTGCTCCTCTTTCCCTATGTTACCATTCTTTCTATTCTTTAAACAAAAATAAAAAAAAGGGACCTTATTGCACCAAAAAAAAAAAAAAACAAACAACAAAAAAAGCCCATGCCCTCTATCTTTCTCTCAGATTTTCCTATTCCAACATCCCTCTTTTCTGTCCCTTTTTTTTACCTATACCCCACACCTTCTTTTCTATTTCCCATATTCCTTCGGTATGTGCATTAATTGCATTCCCCACATAAGGCCCGAACCCATCTTTAGCAAATGTTAACTATGGCAATGTGGCTATGATAGCCCTTCACCTTTTATTCTT